>NC_086444.1:913954212-914189439 GCF_028390025.1 Pseudophryne corroboree | reverse complement strand
GCAGACTGCTAAACTACTAGTATAAAAAAAAGCCACCACAGGTATACAATGTAGATGGATGGATAGTATACTTTATGGATGACGAGTGACGACACAGAGGTAGGTACAGCAGTGGCCTACCGTACTGCTATATACAGTATAATGGACCTGGTGGACACTGTCAGCAGACTGCTAAACTACTAGTATAAAAAAAAAGCCACCACAGGTATACAATGTAGATGGATGGATAGTATACTTTATGGATGACGAGTGACGACACAGAGGTAGGTACAGCAGTGGCCTACCGTACTGCTATATACAGTATAATGGACCTGGTGGACACTGTCAGCAGACTGCTAAACTACTAGTATAAAAAAAAGCCACCACAAGTATACAATGTAGATGGATGGATAGTATACTTTATGGATGACGAGTGACGACACAGAGGTAGGTACAGCAGTGGCCTACCGTACTGCTATATACAGTATAATGGACCTGGTGGACACTGTCAGCAGACTGCTAAACTACTAGTATAAAAAAAGCCACCACAGGTATACAATGTAGATGGATGGATAGTATACTTTATGGATGACGAGTGACGACACAGAGGTAGGTACAGCAGTGGCCTACCGTACTGCTATATACAGTATAATGGACCTGGTGGACACTGTCAGCAGACTGCTAAACTACTAGTATAAAAAAAAAGCCACCACAGGTATACAATGTAGATGGATGGATAGTATACTTTATGGATGATGAGTGACGACACAGAGGTAGGTACAGCAGTGGCCTACCGTACTGCTATATACAGTATAATGGACCTGGTGGACACTGTCAGCAGACTGCTAAACTACTAGTATAAAAAAAAAAGCCACCACAGATTTACAATGTAGATGGATGGATAGTATACTTTATGGATGACGAGTGACGACACAGAGGTAGGTACAGCATTGGCCTACCGTACTGCTATATACCGTATAATGGACCTGGTGGACACTGTCAGCAGACTGCTAAACTACTAGTATAAAAAAAAAGCCACCACAGGTTTACAATGTAGATGGATGGATAGTATACTTTATGGATGACGAGTGACGACACAGAGGTAGGTACAGCAGTGGCCTACCGTACTGCTATATACAGTATAATGGACCTGGTGGACACTGTCAGCAGACTGCTAAACTACTAGTATAAAAAAAAGCCACCACAGGTATACAATGTAGATGGATGGATAGTATACTTTATGGATGACGAGTGACGACACAGAGGTAGGTACAGCAGTGGCCTACCGTACTGCTATATACAGTATAATGGACCTGGTGGACACTGTCAGCAGACTGCTAAACTACTAGTATAAAAAAAAAGCCACCACAGGTATACAATGTAGATGGATGGATAGTATACTTTATGGATGACGAGTGACGACACAGAGGTAGGTACAGCAGTGGCCTACCGTACTGCTATATACAGTATAATGGACCTGGTGGACACTGTCAGCAGACTGCTAAACTACTAGTATAAAAAAAAGCCACCACAAGTATACAATGTAGATGGATGGATAGTATACTTTATGGATGACGAGTGACGACACAGAGGTAGGTACAGCAGTGGCCTACCGTACTGCTATATACAGTATAATGGACCTGGTGGACACTGTCAGCAGACTGCTAAACTACTAGTATAAAAAAAGCCACCACAGGTATACAATGTAGATGGATGGATAGTATACTTTATGGATGACGAGTGACGACACAGAGGTAGGTACAGCAGTGGCCTACCGTACTGCTATATACAGTATAATGGACCTGGTGGACACTGTCAGCAGACTGCTAAACTACTAGTATAAAAAAAAGCCACCACAGGTATACAATGTAGATGGATGGATAGTATACTTTATGGATGATGAGTGACGACACAGAGGTAGGTACAGCAGTGGCCTACCGTACTGCTATATACAGTATAATGGACCTGGTGGACACTGTCAGCAGACTGCTAAACTACTAGTATAAAAAAAAAAGCCACCACAGGTTTACAATGTAGATGGATGGATAGTATACTTTATGGATGACGAGTGACGACACAGAGGTAGGTACAGCATTGGCCTACCGTACTGCTATATACCGTATAATGGACCTGGTGGACACTGTCAGCAGACTGCTAAACTACTAGTATAAAAAAAAAGCCACCACAGGTTTACAATGTAGATGGATGGATAGTATACTTTATGGATGACGAGTGACGACACAGAGGTAGGTACAGCAGTGGCCTACCGTACTGCTATATACAGTATAATGGACCTGGTGGACACTGTCAGCAGACTGCTAAACTACTAGTATAAAAAAAAGCCACCACAGGTATACAATGTAGATGGATGGATAGTAAACTTTATGGATGACGAGTGACGACACAGAGGTAGGTACAGCGGTGGCCTCTCGTACTGCTATATACAGTATAATGGACCTGGTGGACATTGTCGGCAGACTGCTAAACTACTAGTATAAAAAAAAAAAGCCACCACAGGTATACAATGTAGATGGATGGATAGTATACTTAATGGATGACGAGTGACGACACAGAGGTAGGTACAGCAGTGGCCTACCGTACTGCTATATACAGTATAATGGACCTGGTGGACACTGTCAGCAGACTGCTAAACTACTAGTATAAAAAAAAGCCACCACAGGTATACAATGTAGATTGATGGATAGTATACTTAATGGATGATGAGTGACGACACAGAGGTAGGTACAGCAGTGGCCTACCGTACTGCTATATACAGTATAATGGACCTGGTGGACACTGTCAGCAGACTGCTAAGCTACTAGTATAAAAAAAAAGCCACCACAAGTTTACAATGTAGATGGATGGATAGTATACTTTATGGATGACGAGTGACGACACAGAGGTAGGTACAGCAGTGGCCTACCGTACTGCTATATACAGTATAATGGACCTGGTGGTCACTGTCAGCAGACTGCTAAACTACTAGTATAAAAAAAGCCACCACAGGTATACAATGTAGATGGATGGATAGTATACTTTATGGATGACGAGTGACGACACAGAGGTAGGTACAGCAGTGGCCTACCGTACTGCTATATACTGTATAATGGACCTGGTGGACACTGTCAGCAGACTGCTAAACTACTAGTATAAAAAAAAAGCCACCACAGGTATACAATGTAGATGGATGGATAGTATACTTTATGGATGACGAGTGACGACACAGAGGTAGGTACAGCAGTGGCCTACCGTACTGCTATATACAGTATAATGGACCTGGTGGACACTGTCAGCAGACTGCTAAACTACTAGTATAAAAAAAAAAGCCACCACAGGTTTACAATGTAGATGGATGGATAGTATACTTTATGGATGACGAGTGATGACACAGAGGTAGGTACAGCAGTGGCCTACCGTACTGCTATATACAGTATAATGGACCTGGTGGACACTGTCAGCAGACTGCTAAACTACTAGTATAAAAAAAAGCCACCACAGGTATACAATGTAGATGGATGGATAGTAAACTTTATGGATGACGAGTGACGACACAGAGGTAGGTACAGCGGTGGCCTACCGTACTGCTATATACAGTATAATGGACCTGGTGGACATTGTCGGCAGACTGCTAAACTACTAGTATAAAAAAAAAAGCCACCACAGGTATACAATGTAGATGGATGGATAGTATACTTAATGGATGACGAGTGACGACACAGAGGTAGGTACAGCAGTGGCCTACCGTACTGCTATATACAGTATAATGGACCTGGTGGACACTGTCAGCAGACTGCTAAACTACTAGTATAAAAAAAAGCCACCACAGGTATACAATGTAGATTGATGGATAGTATACTTAATGGATGACGAGTGACGACACAGAGGTAGGTACAGCAGTGGCCTACCGTACTGCTATATACAGTATAATGGACCTGGTGGACACTGTCAGCAGACTGCTAAGCTACTAGTATAAAAAAAAGCCACCACAAGTTTACAATGTAGATGGATGGATAGTATACTTTATGGATGACGAGTGACGACACAGAGGTAGGTACAGCAGTGGCCTACCGTACTGCTATATACAGTATAATGGACCTGGTGGTCACTGTCAGCAGACTGCTAAACTACTAGTATAAAAAAAAGCCACCACAGGTATACAATGTAGATGGATGGATAGTATACTTTATGGATGACGAGTGACGACACAGAGGTAGGTACAGCAGTGGCCTACCGTACTGCTATATACAGTATAATGGACCTGGTGGACACTGTCAGCAGACTGCTAAACTACTAGTATAAAAAAAAAGCCACCACAGGTATACAATGTAGATGGATGGATAGTATACTTTATGGATGACGAGTGACGACACAGAGGTAGGTACAGCAGTGGCCTACCGTACTGCTATATACAGTATAATGGACCTGGTGGACACTGTCAGCAGACTGCTAAGCTACTAGTATAAAAAAAATCCACCACAAGTTTACAATGTAGATGGATGGATAGTATACTTTATGGATGACGAGTGACGACACAGAGGTAGGTACAGCAGTGGCCTACCGTACTGCTATATACAGTATAATGGACCTGGTGGACACTGTCAGCAGACTGCTAAACTACTAGTATAAAAAAAAAGCCACCACAGGTATACAATGTAGATGGATGGATAGTATACTTTATGGATGATGAGTGACGACACAGAGGTAGGTACAGCAGTGGCCTACCGTACTGCTATATACAGTATAATGGACCTGGTGAACACTGTCAGCAGACTGCTAAACTACTAGTATAAAAAAAAAAACCACCACAGGTTTACAATGTAGATGGATGGATAGTATACTTTATGGATGACGAGTGACGACACAGAGGTAGGTACAGCATTGGCCTACCGTACTGCTATATACCGTATAATGGACCTGGTGGACACTGTCAGCAGACTGCTAAACTACTAGAATAAAAAAAAAGCCACCACAGGTTTACAATGTAGATGGATGGATAGTATACTTTATGGATGACGAGTGACGACACAGAGGTAGGTACAGCAGTGGCCTACCGTACTGCTATATACAGTATAATGGACCTGGTGGACACTGTCAGCAGACTGCTAAACTACTAGTATAAAAAAAAGCCACCACAGGTATACAATGTAGATGGATGGATAGTATACTTTATGGATGACGAGTGACGACACAGAGGTAGGTACAGCAGTGGCCTACCGTACTGCTATATACAGTATAATGGACCTGGTGGACACTGTCAGCAGACTGCTAAACTACTAGTATAAAAAAAAGCCACCACAGGTATACAATGTAGATGGATGGATAGTAAACTTTATGGATGACGAGTGACGACACAGAGGTAGGTACAGCGGTGGCCTCTCTTACTGCTATATACAGTATAATGGACCTGGTGGACATTGTCGGCAGACTGCTAAACTACTAGTATAAAAAAAAAAGCCACCACAGGTATACAATGTAGATGGATGGATAGTATACTTAATGGATGACGAGTGACGACACAGAGGTAGGTACAGCAGTGGCCTACCGTACTGCTATATACAGTATAATGGACCTGGTGGACACTGTCAGCAGACTGCTAAACTACTAGTATAAAAAAAAGCCACCACAGGTATACAATGTAGATTGATGGATAGTATACTTAATGGATGATGAGTGACGACACAGAGGTAGGTACAGCAGTGGCCTACCGTACTGCTATATACAGTATAATGGACCTGGTGGACACTGTCAGCAGACTGCTAAGCTACTAGTATAAAAAAAAAGCCACCACAAGTTTACAATGTAGATGGATGGATAGTATACTTTATGGATGACGAGTGACGACACAGAGGTAGGTACAGCAGTGGCCTACCGTACTGCTATATACAGTATAATGGACCTGGTGGTCACTGTCAGCAGACTGCTAAACTACTAGTATAAAAAAAGCCACCACAGGTATACAATGTAGATGGATGGATAGTATACTTTATGGATGACGAGTGACGACACAGAGGTAGGTACAGCAGTGGCCTACCGTACTGCTATATACTGTATAATGGACCTGGTGGACACTGTCAGCAGACTGCTAAACTACTAGTATAAAAAAAAAAGCCACCACAGGTATACAATGTAGATGGATGGATAGTATACTTTATGGATGACGAGTGACGACACAGAGGTAGGTACAGCAGTGGCCTACCGTACTGCTATATACAGTATAATGGACCTGGTGGACACTGTCAGCAGACTGCTAAACTACTAGTATAAAAAAAAAAGCCACCACAGGTTTACAATGTAGATGGATGGATAGTATACTTTATGGATGACGAGTGATGACACAGAGGTAGGTACAGCAGTGGCCTACCGTACTGCTATATACAGTATAATGGACCTGGTGGACACTGTCAGCAGACTGCTAAACTACTAGTATAAAAAAAAGCCACCACAGGTATACAATGTAGATGGATGGATAGTAAACTTTATGGATGACGAGTGACGACACAGAGGTAGGTACAGCGGTGGCCTACCGTACTGCTATATACAGTATAATGGACCTGGTGGACATTGTCGGCAGACTGCTAAACTACTAGTATAAAAAAAAAAGCCACCACAGGTATACAATGTAGATGGATGGATAGTATACTTAATGGATGACGAGTGACGACACAGAGGTAGGTACAGCAGTGGCCTACCGTACTGCTATATACAGTATAATGGACCTGGTGGACACTGTCAGCAGACTGCTAAACTACTAGTATAAAAAAAAGCCACCACAGGTATACAATGTAGATTGATGGATAGTATACTTAATGGATGACGAGTGACGACACAGAGGTAGGTACAGCAGTGGCCTACCGTACTGCTATATACAGTATAATGGACCTGGTGGACACTGTCAGCAGACTGCTAAGCTACTAGTATAAAAAAAAGCCACCACAAGTTTACAATGTAGATGGATGGATAGTATACTTTATGGATGACGAGTGACGACACAGAGGTAGGTACAGCAGTGGCCTACCGTACTGCTATATACAGTATAATGGACCTGGTGGTCACTGTCAGCAGACTGCTAAACTACTAGTATAAAAAAAAGCCACCACAGGTATACAATGTAGATGGATGGATAGTATACTTTATGGATGACGAGTGACGACACAGAGGTAGGTACAGCAGTGGCCTACCGTACTGCTATATACAGTATAATGGACCTGGTGGACACTGTCAGCAGACTGCTAAACTACTAGTATAAAAAAAAAGCCACCACAGGTATACAATGTAGATGGATGGATAGTATACTTTATGGATGACGAGTGACGACACAGAGGTAGGTACAGCAGTGGCCTACCGTACTGCTATATACAGTATAATGGACCTGGTGGACACTGTCAGCAGACTGCTAAGCTACTAGTATAAAAAAAATCCACCACAAGTTTACAATGTAGATGGATGGATAGTATACTTTATGGATGACGAGTGACGACACAGAGGTAGGTACAGCAGTGGCCTACCGTACTGCTATATACAGTATAATGGACCTGGTGGACACTGTCAGCAGACTGCTAAACTACTAGTATAAAAAAAAAGCCACCACAGGTATACAATGTAGATGGATGGATAGTATACTTTATGGATGATGAGTGACGACACAGAGGTAGGTACAGCAGTGGCCTACCGTACTGCTATATACAGTATAATGGACCTGGTGAACACTGTCAGCAGACTGCTAAACTACTAGTATAAAAAAAAAAACCACCACAGGTTTACAATGTAGATGGATGGATAGTATACTTTATGGATGACGAGTGACGACACAGAGGTAGGTACAGCATTGGCCTACCGTACTGCTATATACCGTATAATGGACCTGGTGGACACTGTCAGCAGACTGCTAAACTACTAGAATAAAAAAAAAGCCACCACAGGTTTACAATGTAGATGGATGGATAGTATACTTTATGGATGACGAGTGACGACACAGAGGTAGGTACAGCAGTGGCCTACCGTACTGCTATATACAGTATAATGGACCTGGTGGACACTGTCAGCAGACTGCTAAACTACTAGTATAAAAAAAAAGCCACCACAGGTATACAATGTAGATGGATGGATAGTATACTTTATGGATGACGAGTGACGACACAGAGGTAGGTACAGCAGTGGCCTACCGTACTGCTATATACAGTATAATGGACCTGGTGGACACTGTCAGCAGACTGCTAAACTACTAGTATAAAAAAAAAGCCACCACAGGTATACAATGTAGATGGATGGATAGTATACTTTATGGATGACGAGTGACGACACCGAGGTAGGTACAGCAGTGGCCTACCGTACTGCTATATACAGTATAATGGACCTGGTGGACACTGTCAGCAGACTGCTAAACTACTAGTATAAAAAAAAGCCACCACAAGTATACAATGTAGATGGATGGATAGTATACTTTATGGATGACGAGTGACGACACAGAGGTAGGTACAGCAGTGGCCTACCGTACTGCTATATACAGTATAATGGACCTGGTGGACACTGTCAGCAGACTGCTAAACTACTAGTATAAAAAAAGCCACCACAGGTATACAATGTAGATGGATGGATAGTATACTTTATGGATGACGAGTGACGACACAGAGGTAGGTACAGCATTGGCCTACCGTACTGCTATATACCGTATAATGGACCTGGTGGACACTGTCAGCAGACTGCTAAACTACTAGTATAAAAAAAAAGCCACCACAGGTTTACAATGTAGATGGATGGATAGTATACTTTATGGATGACGAGTGACGACACAGAGGTAGGTACAGCAGTGGCCTACCGTACTGCTATATACAGTATAATGGACCTGGTGGACACTGTCAGCAGACTGCTAAACTACTAGTATAAAAAAAAAAGCCACCACAGGTATACAATGTAGATGGATGGATAGTATACTTTATGGATGACGAGTGACGACACAGAGGTAGGTACAGCAGTGGCCTACCGTACTGCTATATACAGTATAATGGACCTGGTGGACACTGTCAGCAGACTGCTAAACTACTAGTATAAAAAAAAGCCACCACAAGTATACAATGTAGATGGATGGATAGTATACTTTATGGATGACGAGTGACGACACAGAGGTAGGTACAGCAGTGGCCTACCGTACTGCTATATACAGTATAATGGACCTGGTGGACACTGTCAGCAGACTGCTAAACTACTAGTATAAAAAAAGCCACCACAGGTATACAATGTAGATGGATGGATAGTATACTTTATGGATGACGAGTGACGACACAGAGGTAGGTACAGCAGTGGCCTACCGTACTGCTATATACAGTATAATGGACCTGGTGGACACTGTCAGCAGACTGCTAAACTACTAGTATAAAAAAAAGCCACCACAGGTATACAATGTAGATGGATGGATAGTATACTTTATGGATGATGAGTGACGACACAGAGGTAGGTACAGCAGTGGCCTACCGTACTGCTATATACAGTATAATGGACCTGGTGGACACTGTCAGCAGACTGCTAAACTACTAGTATAAAAAAAAAAGCCACCACAGGTTTACAATGTAGATGGATGGATAGTATACTTTATGGATGACGAGTGACGACACAGAGGTAGGTACAGCATTGGCCTACCGTACTGCTATATACCGTATAATGGACCTGGTGGACACTGTCAGCAGACTGCTAAACTACTAGTATAAAAAAAAAGCCACCACAGGTTTACAATGTAGATGGATGGATAGTATACTTTATGGATGACGAGTGACGACACAGAGGTAGGTACAGCAGTGGCCTACCGTACTGCTATATACAGTATAATGGACCTGGTGGACACTGTCAGCAGACTGCTAAACTACTAGTATAAAAAAAAGCCACCACAGGTATACAATGTAGATGGATGGATAGTAAACTTTATGGATGACGAGTGACGACACAGAGGTAGGTACAGCGGTGGCCTCTCGTACTGCTATATACAGTATAATGGACCTGGTGGACATTGTCGGCAGACTGCTAAACTACTAGTATAAAAAAAAAAGCCACCACAGGTATACAATGTAGATGGATGGATAGTATACTTAATGGATGACGAGTGACGACACAGAGGTAGGTACAGCAGTGGCCTACCGTACTGCTATATACAGTATAATGGACCTGGTGGACACTGTCAGCAGACTGCTAAACTACTAGTATAAAAAAAAGCCACCACAGGTATACAATGTAGATTGATGGATAGTATACTTAATGGATGATGAGTGACGACACAGAGGTAGGTACAGCAGTGGCCTACCGTACTGCTATATACAGTATAATGGACCTGGTGGACACTGTCAGCAGACTGCTAAGCTACTAGTATAAAAAAAAAGCCACCACAAGTTTACAATGTAGATGGATGGATAGTATACTTTATGGATGACGAGTGACGACACAGAGGTAGGTACAGCAGTGGCCTACCGTACTGCTATATACAGTATAATGGACCTGGTGGTCACTGTCAGCAGACTGCTAAACTACTAGTATAAAAAAAGCCACCACAGGTATACAATGTAGATGGATGGATAGTATACTTTATGGATGACGAGTGACGACACAGAGGTAGGTACAGCAGTGGCCTACCGTACTGCTATATACTGTATAATGGACCTGGTGGACACTGTCAGCAGACTGCTAAACTACTAGTATAAAAAAAAAGCCACCACAGGTATACAATGTAGATGGATGGATAGTATACTTTATGGATGACGAGTGACGACACAGAGGTAGGTACAGCAGTGGCCTACCGTACTGCTATATACAGTATAATGGACCTGGTGGACACTGTCAGCAGACTGCTAAACTACTAGTATAAAAAAAAAAGCCACCACAGGTTTACAATGTAGATGGATGGATAGTATACTTTATGGATGACGAGTGATGACACAGAGGTAGGTACAGCAGTGGCCTACCGTACTGCTATATACAGTATAATGGACCTGGTGGACACTGTCAGCAGACTGCTAAACTACTAGTATAAAAAAAAGCCACCACAGGTATACAATGTAGATGGATGGATAGTAAACTTTATGGATGACGAGTGACGACACAGAGGTAGGTACAGCGGTGGCCTACCGTACTGCTATATACAGTATAATGGACCTGGTGGACATTGTCGGCAGACTGCTAAACTACTAGTATAAAAAAAAAAGCCACCACAGGTATACAATGTAGATGGATGGATAGTATACTTAATGGATGACGAGTGACGACACAGAGGTAGGTACAGCAGTGGCCTACCGTACTGCTATATACAGTATAATGGACCTGGTGGACACTGTCAGCAGACTGCTAAACTACTAGTATAAAAAAAAAGCCACCACAGGTATACAATGTAGATGGATGGATAGTATACTTTATGGATGACGAGTGACGACACAGAGGTAGGTACAGCAGTGGCCTACCGTACTGCTATATACAGTATAATGGACCTGGTGGACACTGTCAGCAGACTGCTAAGCTACTAGTATAAAAAAAATCCACCACAAGTTTACAATGTAGATGGATGGATAGTATACTTTATGGATGACGAGTGACGACACAGAGGTAGGTACAGCAGTGGCCTACCGTACTGCTATATACAGTATAATGGACCTGGTGGACACTGTCAGCAGACTGCTAAACTACTAGTATAAAAAAAAGCCACCACAGGTATACAATGTAGATGGATGGATAGTATACTTTATGGATGATGAGTGACGACACAGAGGTAGGTACAGCAGTGGCCTACCGTACTGCTATATACAGTATAATGGACCTGGTGAACACTGTCAGCAGACTGCTAAACTACTAGTATAAAAAAAAAAACCACCACAGGTTTACAATGTAGATGGATGGATAGTATACTTTATGGATGACGAGTGACGACACAGAGGTAGGTACAGCATTGGCCTACCGTACTGCTATATACCGTATAATGGACCTGGTGGACACTGTCAGCAGACTGCTAAACTACTAGAATAAAAAAAAAGCCACCACAGGTTTACAATGTAGATGGATGGATAGTATACTTTATGGATGACGAGTGACGACACAGAGGTAGGTACAGCAGTGGCCTACCGTACTGCTATATACAGTATAATGGACCTGGTGGACACTGTCAGCAGACTGCTAAACTACTAGTATAAAAAAAAGCCACCACAGGTATACAATGTAGATGGATGGATAGTATACTTTATGGATGACGAGTGACGACACAGAGGTAGGTACAGCAGTGGCCTACCGTACTGCTATATACAGTATAATGGACCTGGTGGACACTGTCAGCAGACTGCTAAACTACTAGTATAAAAAAAAAGCCACCACAGGTATACAATGTAGATGGATGGATAGTATACTTTATGGATGACGAGTGACGACACAGAGGTAGGTACAGCAGTGGCCTACCGTACTGCTATATACAGTATAATGGACCTGGTGGACACTGTCAGCAGACTGCTAAACTACTAGTATAAAAAAAAGCCACCACAAGTATACAATGTAGATGGATGGATAGTATACTTTATGGATGACGAGTGACGACACAGAGGTAGGTACAGCAGTGGCCTACCGTACTGCTATATACAGTATAATGGACCTGGTGGACACTGTCAGCAGACTGCTAAACTACTAGTATAAAAAAAGCCACCACAGGTATACAATGTAGATGGATGGATAGTATACTTTATGGATGACGAGTGACGACACAGAGGTAGGTACAGCAGTGGCCTACCGTACTGCTATATACAGTATAATGGACCTGGTGGACACTGTCAGCAGACTGCTTAACTACTAGTATAAAAAAAAAGCCACCACAGGTATACAATGTAGATGGATGGATAGTATACTTTATGGATGATGAGTGACAACACAGAGGTAGGTACAGCATTGGCCTACCGTACTGCTATATACCGTATAATGGACCTGGTGGACACTGTCAGCAGACTGCTAAACTACTAGTATAAAAAAAAAAGCCACCACAGATTTACAATGTAGATGGATGGACAGTATACTTTATGGATGACGAGTGACGACACAGAGGTAGGTACAGCATTGGCCTACCGTACTGCTATATACCGTATAATGGACCTGGTGGACACTGTCAGCAGACTGCTAAACTACTAGTATAAAAAAAAAGCCACCACAGGTTTACAATGTAGATGGATGGATAGTATACTTTATGGATGACGAGTGACGACACAGAGGTAGGTACAGCAGTGGCCTACCGTACTGCTATATACAGTATAATGGACCTGGTGGACACTGTCAGCAGACTGCTAAACTACTAGTATAAAAAAAAGCCACCACAGGTATACAATGTAGATGGATGGATAGTATACTTTATGGATGACGAGTGACGACACAGAGGTAGGTACAGCAGTGGCCTACCGTACTGCTATATACAGTATAATGGACCTGGTGGACACTGTCAGCAGACTGCTAAACTACTAGTATAAAAAAAAAGCCACCACAGGTATACAATGTAGATGGATGGATAGTATACTTTATGGATGACGAGTGACGACACAGAGGTAGGTACAGCAGTGGCCTACCGTACTGCTATATACAGTATAATGGACCTGGTGGACACTGTCAGCAGACTGCTAAACTACTAGTATAAAAAAAAGCCACCACAAGTATACAATGTAGATGGATGGATAGTATACTTTATGGATGACGAGTGACGACACAGAGGTAGGTACAGCAGTGGCCTACCGTACTGCTATATACAGTATAATGGACCTGGTGGACACTGTCAGCAGACTGCTAAACTACTAGTATAAAAAAAGCCACCACAGGTATACAATGTAGATGGATGGATAGTATACTTTATGGATGACGAGTGACGACACAGAGGTAGGTACAGCAGTGGCCTACCGTACTGCTATATACAGTATAATGGACCTGGTGGACACTGTCAGCAGACTGCTAAACTACTAGTATAAAAAAAAGCCACCACAGGTATACAATGTAGATGGATGGATAGTATACTTTATGGATGATGAGTGACGACACAGAGGTAGGTACAGCAGTGGCCTACCGTACTGCTATATACAGTATAATGGACCTGGTGGACACTGTCAGCAGACTGCTAAACTACTAGTATAAAAAAAAAAGCCACCACAGGTTTACAATGTAGATGGATGGATAGTATACTTTATGGATGACGAGTGACGACACAGAGGTAGGTACAGCATTGGCCTACCGTACTGCTATATACCGTATAATGGACCTGGTGGACACTGTCAGCAGACTGCTAAACTACTAGTATAAAAAAAAAGCCACCACAGGTTTACAATGTAGATGGATGGATAGTATACTTTATGGATGACGAGTGACGACACAGAGGTAGGTACAGCAGTGGCCTACCGTACTGCTATATACAGTATAATGGACCTGGTGGACACTGTCAGCAGACTGCTAAACTACTAGTATAAAAAAAAGCCACCACAGGTATACAATGTAGATGGATGGATAGTAAACTTTATGGATGACGAGTGACGACACAGAGGTAGGTACAGCGGTGGCCTCTCGTACTGCTATATACAGTATAATGGACCTGGTGGACATTGTCGGCAGACTGCTAAACTACTAGTATAAAAAAAAAAGCCACCACAGGTATACAATGTAGATGGATGGATAGTATACTTAATGGATGACGAGTGACGACACAGAGGTAGGTACAGCAGTGGCCTACCGTACTGCTATATACAGTATAATGGACCTGGTGGACACTGTCAGCAGACTGCTAAACTACTAGTATAAAAAAAAGCCACCACAGGTATACAATGTAGATTGATGGATAGTATACTTAATGGATGATGAGTGACGACACAGAGGTAGGTACAGCAGTGGCCTACCGTACTGCTATATACAGTATAATGGACCTGGTGGACACTGTCAGCAGACTGCTAAGCTACTAGTATAAAAAAAAAGCCACCACAAGTTTACAATGTAGATGGATGGATAGTATACTTTATGGATGACGAGTGACGACACAGAGGTAGGTACAGCAGTGGCCTACCGTACTGCTATATACAGTATAATGGACCTGGTGGTCACTGTCAGCAGACTGCTAAACTACTAGTATAAAAAAAGCCACCACAGGTATACAATGTAGATGGATGGATAGTATACTTTATGGATGACGAGTGACGACACAGAGGTAGGTACAGCAGTGGCCTACCGTACTGCTATATACTGTATAATGGACCTGGTGGACACTGTCAGCAGACTGCTAAACTACTAGTATAAAAAAAAAGCCACCACAGGTATACAATGTAGATGGATGGATAGTATACTTTATGGATGACGAGTGACGACACAGAGGTAGGTACAGCAGTGGCCTACCGTACTGCTATATACAGTATAATGGACCTGGTGGACACTGTCAGCAGACTGCTAAACTACTAGTATAAAAAAAAAAGCCACCACAGGTTTACAATGTAGATGGATGGATAGTATACTTTATGGATGACGAGTGATGACACAGAGGTAGGTACAGCAGTGGCCTACCGTACTGCTATATACAGTATAATGGACCTGGTGGACACTGTCAGCAGACTGCTAAACTACTAGTATAAAAAAAAGCCACCACAGGTATACAATGTAGATGGATGGATAGTAAACTTTATGGATGACGAGTGACGACACAGAGGTAGGTACAGCGGTGGCCTACCGTACTGCTATATACAGTATAATGGACCTGGTGGACATTGTCGGCAGACTGCTAAACTACTAGTATAAAAAAAAAGCCACCACAGGTATACAATGTAGATGGATGGATAGTATACTTAATGGATGACGAGTGACGACACAGAGGTAGGTACAGCAGTGGCCTACCGTACTGCTATATACAGTATAATGGACCTGGTGGACACTGTCAGCAGACTGCTAAACTACTAGTATAAAAAAAAGCCACCACAGGTATACAATGTAGATTGATGGATAGTATACTTAATGGATGACGAGTGACGACACAGAGGTAGGTACAGCAGTGGCCTACCGTACTGCTATATACAGTATAATGGACCTGGTGGACACTGTCAGCAGACTGCTAAGCTACTAGTATAAAAAAAGCCACCACAAGTTTACAATGTAGATGGATGGATAGTATACTTTATGGATGACGAGTGACGACACAGAGGTAGGTACAGCAGTGGCCTACCGTACTGCTATATACAGTATAATGGACCTGGTGGTCACTGTCAGCAGACTGCTAAACTACTAGTATAAAAAAAAGCCACCACAGGTATACAATGTAGATGGATGGATAGTATACTTTATGGATGACGAGTGACGACACAGAGGTAGGTACAGCAGTGGCCTACCGTACTGCTATATACAGTATAATGGACCTGGTGGACACTGTCAGCAGACTGCTAAACTACTAGTATAAAAAAAAGCCACCACAGGTATACAATGTAGATGGATGGATAGTATACTTTATGGATGACGAGTGACGACACAGAGGTAGGTACAGCAGTGGCCTACCGTACTGCTATATACAGTATAATGGACCTGGTGGACACTGTCAGCAGACTGCTAAGCTACTAGTATAAAAAAAATCCACCACAAGTTTACAATGTAGATGGATGGATAGTATACTTTATGGATGACGAGTGACGACACAGAGGTAGGTACAGCAGTGGCCTACCGTACTGCTATATACAGTATAATGGACCTGGTGGACACTGTCAGCAGACTGCTAAACTACTAGTATAAAAAAAAGCCACCACAGGTATACAATGTAGATGGATGGATAGTATACTTTATGGATGACGAGTGACGACACAGAGGTAGGTACAGCAGTGGCCTACCGTACTGCTATATACAGTATAATGGACCTGGTGGACACTGTCAGCAGACTGCTAAACTACTAGTATAAAAAAAAGCCACCACAGGTATACAATGTAGATGGATGGATAGTATACTTTATGGATGACGAGTGACGACACAGAGGTAGGTACAGCAGTGGCCTACCGTACTGCTATATACAGTATAATGGACCTGGTGGACACTGTCAGCAGACTGCTAAACTACTAGTATAAAAAAAAGCCACCACAAGTATACAATGTAGATGGATGGATAGTATACTTTATGGATGACGAGTGACGACACAGAGGTAGGTACAGCAGTGGCCTACCGTACTGCTATATACAGTATAATGGACCTGGTGGACACTGTCAGCAGACTGCTAAACTACTAGTATAAAAAAAGCCACCACAGGTATACAATGTAGATGGATGGATAGTATACTTTATGGATGACGAGTGACGACACAGAGGTAGGTACAGCAGTGGCCTACCGTACTGCTATATACAATATAATGGACCTGGTGGACACTGTCAGCAGACTGCTAAACTACTAGTAT
This sequence comes from Pseudophryne corroboree, assembly GCF_028390025.1. Classification (NCBI taxonomy): domain Eukaryota; kingdom Metazoa; phylum Chordata; class Amphibia; order Anura; family Myobatrachidae; genus Pseudophryne; species Pseudophryne corroboree. The sequence goes on along the minus strand of NC_086444.1, from coordinate 914,172,077 downwards.
AAAAAAAAAGCCACCACAGGTATACAATGTAGATGGATGGATAGTATACTTTATGGATGATGAGTGACGACACAGAGGTAGGTACAGCAGTGGCCTACCGTACTGCTATATACAGTATAATGGACCTGGTGAACACTGTCAGCAGACTGCTAAACTACTAGTATAAAAAAAAAAGCCACCACAGGTTTACAATGTAGATGGATGGATAGTATACTTTATGGATGACGAGTGACGACACAGAGGTAGGTACAGCATTGGCCTACCGTACTGCTATATACCGTATAATGGACCTGGTGGACACTGTCAGCAGACTGCTAAACTACTAGAATAAAAAAAAAGCCACCACAGGTTTACAATGTAGATGGATGGATAGTATACTTTATGGATGACGAGTGACGACACAGAGGTAGGTACAGCAGTGGCCTACCGTACTGCTATATACAGTATAATGGACCTGGTGGACACTGTCAGCAGACTGCTAAACTACTAGTATAAAAAAAAGCCACCACAGGTATACAATGTAGATGGATGGATAGTATACTTTATGGATGACGAGTGACGACACAGAGGTAGGTACAGCAGTGGCCTACCGTACTGCTATATACAGTATAATGGACCTGGTGGACACTGTCAGCAGACTGCTAAACTACTAGTATAAAAAAAAAGCCACCACAGGTATACAATGTAGATGGATGGATAGTATACTTTATGGATGACGAGTGACGACACAGAGGTAGGTACAGCAGTGGCCTACCGTACTGCTATATACAGTATAATGGACCTGGTGGACACTGTCAGCAGACTGCTAAACTACTAGTATAAAAAAAAGCCACCACAAGTATACAATGTAGATGGATGGATAGTATACTTTATGGATGACGAGTGACGACACAGAGGTAGGTACAGCAGTGGCCTACCGTACTGCTATATACAGTATAATGGACCTGGTGGACACTGTCAGCAGACTGCTAAACTACTAGTATAAAAAAAGCCACCACAGGTATACAATGTAGATGGATGGATAGTATACTTTATGGATGACGAGTGACGACACAGAGGTAGGTACAGCAGTGGCCTACCGTACTGCTATATACAGTATAATGGACCTGGTGGACACTGTCAGCAGACTGCTTAACTACTAGTATAAAAAAAAGCCACCACAGGTATACAATGTAGATGGATGGATAGTATACTTTATGGATGATGAGTGACAACACAGAGGTAGGTACAGCAGTGGCCTACCGTACTGCTATATACAGTATAATGGACCTGGTGGACACTGTCAGCAGACTGCTAAACTACTAGTATAAAAGAAAAAGCCACCACAGGTTTACAATGTAGATGGATGGATAGTATACTTTATGGATGACGAGTGACGACACAGAGGTAGGTACAGCATTGGCCTACCGTACTGCTATATACCGTATAATGGACCTGGTGGACACTGTCAGCAGACTGCTAAACTACTAGTATAAAAAAAAAAGCCACCACAGGTTTACAATGTAGATGGATGGATAGTATACTTTATGGATGACGAGTGACGACACAGAGGTAGGTACAGCAGTGGCCTACCGTACTGCTATATACAGTATAATGGACCTGGTGGACACTGTCAGCAGACTGCTAAACTACTAGTATAAAAAAAAGCCACCACAGGTATACAATGTAGATGGATGGATAGTAAACTTTATGGATGACGAGTGACGACACAGAGGTAGGTACAGCGGTGGCCTACCGTACTGCTATATACAGTATAATGGACCTGGTGGACATTGTCGGCAGACTGCTAAACTACTAGTATAAAAAAAAAGCCACCACAGGTATACAATGTAGATGGATGGATAGTATACTTAATGGATGACGAGTGACGACACAGAGGTAGGTACAGCAGTGGCCTACCGTACTGCTATATACAGTATAATGGACCTGGTGGACACTGTCAGCAGACTGCTAAACTACTAGTATAAAAAAAAAGCCACCACAGGTATACAATGTAGATTGATGGATAGTATACTTAATGGATGATGAGTGACGACACAGAGGTAGGTACAGCAGTGGCCTACCGTACTGCTATATACAGTATAATGGACCTGGTGGACACTGTCAGCAGACTGCTAAGCTACTAGTATAAAAAAAAGCCACCACAAGTTTACAATGTAGATGGATGGATAGTATACTTTATGGATGACGAGTGACGACACAGAGGTAGGTACAGCAGTGGCCTACCGTACTGCTATATACAGTATAATGGACCTGGTGGACACTGTCAGCAGACTGCTAAACTACTAGTATAAAAAAAAAAGCCACCACAGGTTTACAATGTAGATGGATGGATAGTATACTTTATGGATGACGAGTGACGACACAGAGGTAGGTACAGCATTGGCCTACCGTACTGCTATATACCGTATAATGGACCTGGTGGACACTGTCAGCAGACTGCTAAACTACTAGTATAAAAAAAAAGCCACCACAGGTTTACAATGTAGATGGATGGATAGTATACTTTATGGATGACGAGTGACGACACAGAGGTAGGTACAGCAGTGGCCTACCGTACTGCTATATACAGTATAATGGACCTGGTGGACACTGTCAGCAGACTGCTAAACTACTAGTATAAAAAAAAGCCACCACAGGTATACAATGTAGATGGATGGATAGTATACTTTATGGATGACGAGTGACGACACAGAGGTAGGTACAGCAGTGGCCTACCGTACTGCTATATACAGTATAATGGACCTGGTGGACACTGTCAGCAGACTGCTAAACTACTAGTATAAAAAAAAGCCACCACAGGTATACAATGTAGATGGATGGATAGTATACTTTATGGATGACGAGTGACGACACAGAGGTAGGTACAGCAGTGGCCTACCGTACTGCTATATACAGTATAATGGACCTGGTGGACACTGTCAGCAGACTGCTAAACTACTAGTATAAAAAAAAGCCACCACAAGTATACAATGTAGATGGATGGATAGTATACTTTATGGATGACGAGTGACGACACAGAGGTAGGTACAGTAGTGGCCTACCGTACTGCTATATACAGTATAATGGACCTGGTGGACACTGTCAGCAGACTGCTAAACTACTAGTATAAAAAAAGCCACCACAGGTAAACAATGTAGATGGATGGATAGTATACTTTATGGATGACGAGTGACGACACAGAGGTAGGTACAGCAGTGGCCTACCGTACTGCTATATACAGTATAATGGACCTGGTGGACACTGTCAGCAGACTGCTAAACTACTAGTATAAAAAAAAAAGCCACCACAGGTATACAATGTAGATGGATGGATAGTAAACTTTATGGATGACGAGTGACGACACAGAGGTAGGTACAGCAGTGGCCTACCGTACTGCTATATACAGTATAATGGACCTGGTGGACACTGTCAGCAGACTGCTAAACTACTAGTATAAAAAAAAAGCCACCACAGGTATACAATGTAGATTGATGGATAGTATACTTAATGGATGATGAGTGACGACACAGAGGTAGGTACAGCAGTGGCCTACCGTACTGCTATATACAGTATAATGGACCTGGTGGACACTGTCAGCAGACTGCTAAGCTACTAGTATAAAAAAAAGCCACCACAAGTTTACAATGTAGATGGATGGATAGTATACTTTATGGATGACGAGTGACGACACAGAGGTAGGTACAGCAGTGGCCTACCGTACTGCTATATACAGTATAATGGACCTGGTGGTCACTGTCAGCAGACTGCTAAACTACTAGTATAAAAAAAAGCCACCACAGGTATACAATGTAGATGGATGGATAGTATACTTTATGGATGACGAGTGACGACACAGAGGTAGGTACTGCAGTGGCCTACCGTACTGCTATATACTGTATAATGGACCTGGTGGACACTGTCAGCAGACTGCTAAACTACTAGTATAAAAAAAAAGCAACCACAGGTATACAATGTAGATGGATGGATAGTATACTTTATGGATGACGAGTGACGACACAGAGGTAGGTACAGCAGTGGCCTACCGTACTGCTATATACAGTATAATGGACCTGGTGGACACTGTCAGCAGACTGCTAAACTACTAGTATAAAAAAAAAGCCACCACAGGTTTACAATGTAGATGGATGGATAGTATACTTTATGGATGACGAGTGACGACACAGAGGTAGGTACAGCAGTGGCCTACCGTACTGCTATATACAGTATAATGGACCTGGTGGACACTGTCAGCAGACTGCTAAACTACTAGTATAAAAAAAAAGCCACCACAGGTATACAATGTAGATGGATGGATAGTAAACTTTATGGATGACGAGTGACGACACAGAGGTAGGTACAGCAGTGGCCTACCGTACTGCTATATACAGTATAATGGACCTGGTGGACACTGTCGGCAGACTGCTAAACTACTAGTATAAAAAAAAAGCCACCACAGGTATACAATGTAGATGGATGGATAGTATACTTAATGGATGACGAGTGACGACACAGAGGTAGGTACAGCAGTGGCCTACCGTACTGCTATATACAGTATAATGGACCTGGTGGACACTGTCAGCAGACTGCTAAACTACTAGTATAAAAAAAAAGCCACCACAGGTATACAATGTAGATGGATGGATAGTATACTTTATGGATGACGAGTGACGACACAGAGGTAGGTACAGCAGTGGCCTACCGTACTGCTATATACAGTATAATGGACCTGGTGGACACTGTCAGCAGACTGCTAAACTACTAGTATAAAAACAAAGCCACCACAGGTATACAATGTAGATGGATGGATAGTATACTTTATGGATGACGAGTGACGACACAGAGGTAGGTACAGCAGTGGCCTACCGTACTGCTATATACAGTATAATGGACCTGGTGGTCACTGTCAGCAGACTGCTAAACTACTAGTATAAAAAAAGCCACCACAGGTATACAATGTAGATGGATGGATAGTATACTTTATGGATGACGAGTGACGACACAGAGGTAGGTACAGCAGTGGCCTACCGTACTGTTATATACAGTATAATGGACCTGGTGGACACTGTCAGCAGACTGCTAAACTACTAGTATAAAAAAAAGCCACCACAGGTATACAATGTAGATGGATGGATAGTATACTTAATGGATGACGAGTGATGACACAGAGGTAGGTACAGCAGTGGCCTACCGTACTGCTATATACAGTATAATGGACCTGGTGGACACTGTCAGCAGACTGCTAAACTACTAGTATAAAAAAAAGCCACCACAGGTATACAATGTAGATGGATGGATAGTATACTTTATGGATGACGAGTGACGACACAGAGGTAGGTACAGCAGTGGCCTACCGTACTGCTATATACAGTATAATGGACCTGGTGGACACTGTCAGCAGACTGCTAAACTACTAGTATAAAAAAAGCCACCACAGGTATACAATGTAGATGGATGGATAGTATACTTTATGGATGACGAGTGACGACACAGAGGAAGGTACAGCAGTGGCCTACCGTACTGCTATATACAGAATAATGGACCTGGTGGACACTGTCAGCAGACTGCTAAGCTACTAGTATAAAAAAAAGCCACCACAGGTATACAATGTAGATGGATGGATAGTATACTTAATGGATGACGAGTGACGACACAGAGGTAGGTACAGCAGTGGCCTACCGTACTGCTATATACAGTATAATGGACCTGGTGGACACTGTCAGCAGACTGCTAAACTACTAGTATAAAAAAAAAGCCACCACAGGTATACAATGTAGATGGATTGATAGTATACTTTATGGATGACGAGTGACGACACAGAGGTAGGTACAGCAGTGGCCTACCGTACTGCTATATACAGTATAATGGACCTGGTGGACACTGTCAGCAGACTGCTAAACTACTAGTATAAAAAAAAGCCACCACAGGTATACAATGTAGATGGATGGATAGTATACTTTATGGATGATGAGTGACGACACAGAGGTAGGTACAGCAGTGGCCTACCGTACTGTTATATACAGTATAATGGACCTGGTGGACACTGTCAGCAGACTGCTAAACTACTAGTATAAAAAAAAAGCCACCACAGGTATACAATGTAGATGGATGGATAGTATACTTAATGGATGACGAGTGATGACACAGATGTAGGTACAGCAGTGGCCTACCGTACTGCTATATACAGTATAATGGACCTGGTGGACACTGTCAGCAGACTGCTAAACTACTAGTATAAAAAAAAGCCACCACAGGTATACAATGTAGATGGATGGATAGTATACTTTATGGATGACGAGTGACGACACAGAGGTAGGTACAGCAGTGGCCTACCGTACTGCTATATACAGTATAATGGACCTGGTGGACACTGTCAGCAGACTGCTAAACTACTAGTATAAAAAAAGCCACCACAGGTATACAATGTAGATGGATGGATAGTATACTTAATGGATGACGAGTGACGACACAGAGGTAGGTACAGCAGTGGCCTACCGTACTGCTATATACAGTATAATGGACCTGGTGGACACTGTCAGCAGACTGCTAAACTACTAGTATAAAAAAAAAGCCACCACAGGTATACAATGTAGATGGATGGATAGTATACTTTATGGATGACGAGTGACGACACAGAGGTAGGTACAGCAGTGGCCTACCGTACTGCTATATACAGTATAATGGACCTGGTGGACACTGTCAGCAGACTGCTAAACTACTAGTATAAAAAAAAAGCCACCACAGGTATACAATGTAGATGGATGGATAGTATACTTTATGGATGACGAGTGACGACACAGAGGAAGGTACAGCAGTGGCCTACCGTACTGCTATATACAGTATAATGGACCTGGTGGACACTGTCAGCAGACTGCTAAGCTACTAGTATAAAAAAAGCCACCACAGGTATACAATGTAGATGGATGGATAGTATACTTAATGGATGACGAGTGACGACACAGAGGAGGGTACAGCAGTGGCCTACCGTACTGCTATATACAGTATAATGGACCTGGTGGACACTGTCAGCAGACTGCTAAACTACTAGTATAAAAAAAGCCACCACAGGTATACAATGTAGATGGATGGATAGTATACTTTATGGATGACGAGTGACGACACAGAGGAAGGTACAGCAGTGGCCTACCGTACTGCTATATACAGTATAATGGACCTGGTGGTCACTGTCAGCAGACTGCTAAACTACTAGTATAAAAAAAGCCACCACAGGTATACAATGTAGATGGATGGATAGTATACTTTATGGATGACGAGTGACGACACAGAGGTAGGTACAGCAGTGGCCTACCGTACTGTTATATACAGTATAATGGACCTGGTGGACACTGTCAGCAGACTGCTAAGCTACTAGTATAAAAAAAAGCCACCACAGGTATACAATATAGATGGATGGATAGTATACTTAATGGATGACGAGTGACGACACAGAGGTAGGTACAGCAGTGGCCTACCGTACTGCTATATACAGTATAATGGACCTGGTGGACACTGTCAGCAGACTGCTAAACTACTAGTATAAAAAAAAAGCCACCACAGGTATACAATGTAGATGGATGGATAGTATACTTTATGGATGACGAGTGACGACACAGAGGTAGGTACAGCAGTGGCCTACCGTACTGCTATATACAGTATAATGGACCTGGTGGACACTGTCAGCAGACTGCTAAACTACTAGTATAAAAAAAAAGCCACCACAGGTATACAATGTAGATGGATGGATAGTATACTTTATGGATGACGAGTGACGACACAGAGGAAGGTACAGCAGTGGCCTACCGTACTGCTATATACAGTATAATGGACCTGGTGGACACTGTCAGCAGACTGCTAAGCTACTAGTATAAAAAAAGCCACCACAGGTATACAATGTAGATGGATGGATAGTATACTTAATGGATGACGAGTGACGACACAGAGGTAGGTACAGCAGTGGCCTACCGTACTGCTATATACAGTATAATGGACCTGGTGGACACTGTCAGCAGACTGCTAAACTACTAGTATAAAAAAAAAGCCACCACAGGTATACAATGTAGATGGATGGATAGTGTACTTTATGGATGACGAGTGACGACACAGAGGTAGGTACAGCAGTGGCCTACCGTACTGCTATATACAGTATAATGGACCTGGTGGACACTGTCAGCAGACTGCTAAACTACTAGTATAAAAAAAGCCACCACAGGTATACAATGTAGATGGATGGATAGTATACTTTATGGATGACGAGTGACGACACAGAGGAAGGTACAGCAGTGGCCTACCGTACTGCTATATACAGTATAATGGACCTGGTGGTCACTGTCAGCAGACTGCTAAACTACTAGTATAAAAAAGCCACCACAGGTATACAATGTAGATGGATGGATAGTATACTTTATGGATGACGAGTGACGACACAGAGGTAGGTACAGCAGTGGCCTACCGTACTGTTATATACAGTATAATGGACCTGGTGGACACTGTCAGCAGACTGCTAAGCTACTAGTATAAAAAAAAAGCCACCACAGGTATACAATATAGATGGATGGATAGTATACTTAATGGATGACGAGTGACGACACAGAGGTAGGTACAGCAGTGACCTACCGTACTGCTATATACAGTATAATGGACCTGGTGGACACTGTCAGCAGACTGCTAAACTACTAGTATAAAAAAAAAGCCACCACAGGTATACAATGTAGATGGATGGATAGTATACTTTATGGATGACGAGTGACGACACAGAGGTAGGTACAGCAGTGGCCTACCGTACTGCTATATACAGTATAATGGACCTGGTGGACACTGTCAGCAGACTGCTAAACTACTAGTATAAAAAAAGCCACCACAGGTATACAATGTAGATGGATGGATAGTATACTTTATGGATGACGAGTGACGACACAGAGGAAGGTACAGCAGTGGCCTACCGTACTGCTATATACAGTATAATGGACCTGGTGGACACTGTCAGCAGACTGCTAAGCTACTAGTATAAAAAAAAGCCACCACAGGTATACAATGTAGATGGATGGATAGTATACTTAATGGATGACGAGTGACGACACAGAGGTAGGTACAGCAGTGGCCTACCGTACTGCTATATACAGTATAATGGACCTGGTGGACACTGTCAGCAGACTGCTAAACTACTAGTATAAAAAAAAAAGCCACCACAGGTATACAATGTAGATGGATGGATAGTATACTTTATGGATGACGAGTGACGACACAGAGGTAGGTACAGCAGTGGCCTACCGTACTGCTATATACAGTATAATGGACCTGGTGGACACTGTCAGCAGACTGCTAAACTACTAGTATAAAAAAAAAGCCACCACAGGTATACAATGTAGATGGATGGATAGTATACTTTATGGATGACGAGTGACGACACAGAGGAAGGTACAGCAGTGGCCTACCGTACTGCTATATACAGTATAATGGACCTGGTGGACACTGTCAGCAGACTGCTAAACTACTAGTATAAAAAAAAAGCCACCACAGGTATACAATGTAGATGGATGGATAGTGTACTTTATGGATGACGAGTGACGACACAGAGGTAGGTACAGCAGTGGCCTACCGTACTGCTATATACAGTATAATGGACCTGGTGGACACTGTCAGCAGACTGCTAAACTACTAGTATAAAAAAAGCCACCACAGGTATACAATGTAGATGGATGGATAGTATACTTTATGGATGACGAGTGACGACACAGAGGAAGGTACAGCAGTGGCCTACCGTACTGCTATATACAGTATAATGGACCTGGTGGACACTGTCAGCAGACTGCTAAGCTACTAGTATAAAAAAAAGCCACCACAGGTATACAATATAGATGGATGGATAGTATACTTAATGGATGACGAGTGACGACACAGAGGTAGGTACAGCAGTGGCCTACCGTACTGCTATATACAGTATAATGGACCTGGTGGACACTGTCAGCAGACTGCTAAACTACTAGTATAAAAAAAAAAGCCACCACAGGTATACAATGTAGATGGATGGATAGTATACTTTATGGATGACGAGTGACTACACAGAGGTAGGTACAGCAGTGGCCTACCGTACTGCTATATACAGTATAATGGACCTGGTGGACACTGTCAGCAGACTGCTAAACTACTAGTATAAAAAAAAGCCACCACAGGTATACAATGTAGATGGATGGATAGTATACTTTATGGATGATGAGTGACGACACAGAGGTAGGTACAGCAGTGGCCTACCGTACTGCTATATACAGTATAATGGACCTGGTGGACACTGTCAGCAGACTGCTAAACTACTAGTATAAAAAAAAGCCACCACAGGTTTACAATGTAGATGGATGGATAGTATACTTTATGGATGACGAGTGACGACACAGAGGTAGGTACAGCATTGGCCTACCGTACTGCTATATACAGTATAATGGACCTGGTGGACACTGTCAGCAGACTGCTAAACTACTAGTATAAAAAAAAAGCCACCACAGGTTTACAATGTAGATGGATGGATAGTATACTTTATGGATGACGAGTGACGACACAGAGGTAGGTACAGCAGTGGCCTACCGTACTGCTATATACAGTATAATGGACCTGGTGGACATTGTCGGCAGACTGCTAAACTACTAGTATAAAAAAAAAGCCACCACAGGTATACAATGTAGATGGATGGATAGTATACTTAATGGATGACGAGTGACGACACAGAGGTAGGTACAGCGGTGGCCTACCGTACTGCTATATACAGTATAATGGAACTGGTGGACACTGTCAGCAGACTGCTAAACTACTAGTATAAAAAAAAGCCACCACAGGTATACAATGTAGATTGATGGATAGTATACTTAATGGATGACGAGTGACGACACAGAGGTAGGTACAGCAGTGGCCTACCGTACTGCTATATACAGTATAATGGACCTGGTGGACACTGTCAGCAGACTGCTAAGCTACTAGTATAAAAAAAAGCCACCACAAGTTTACAATGTAGATGGATGGATAGTATACTTTATGGATGACGAGTGACGACACAGAGGTAGGTACAGCAGTGGCCTACCGTACTGCTATATACAGTATAATGGACCTGGTGGTCACTGTCAGCAGACTGCTAAACTACTAGTATAAAAAAAAGCCACCACAGGTATACAATGTAGATGGATGGATAGTATACTTTATGGATGACGAGTGACGACACAGAGGTAGGTACAGCAGTGGCCTACCGTACTGCTATATACAGTATAATGGACCTGGTGGACACTGTCAGCAGACTGCTAAACTACTAGTATAAAAAAAAAGCCACCACAGGTTTTCAATGTAGATGGATGGATAGTATACTTTATGGATGACGAGTGACGACACAGAGGTAGGTACAGCAGTGGCCTACCGTACTGCTATATACAGTATAATGGACCTGGTGGACACTGTCAGCAGACTGCTAAACTACTAGTATAAAAAAAAAGCCACCACAGGTATACAATGTAGATGGATGGATAGTAAACATTATGGATGACGAGTGACGACACAGAGGTAGGTACAGCAGTGGCCTACCGTACTGCTATATACAGTATAATGGACCTGGTGGACACTGTCGGCAGACTGCTAAACTACTAGTATAAAAAAAAAGCCACCACAGGTATACAATGTAGATGGATGGATAGTATACTTAATGGATGACGAGTGACGACACAGAGGTAGGTACAGCAGTGGCCTACCGTACTGCTATATACAGTATAATGGACCTGGTGGACACTGTCAGCAGACTGCTAAACTACTAGTATAAAAAAAAAAGCCACCACAGGTATACAATATAGATGGATGGATAGTATACTTTATGGATGACGAGTGACGACACAGAGGTAGGTACAGCAGTGGCCTACCGTACTGCTATATACAGTATAATGGACCTGGTGGTCACTGTCAGCAGACTGCTAAACTACTAGTATAAAAAAAAGCCACCACAGGTATACAATGTAGATGGATGGATAGTATACTTTATGGATGACGAGTGACGACACAGAGGTAGGTACAGCAGTGGCCTACCGTACTGCTATATACAGTATAATGGACCTGGTGGACACTGTCAGCAGACTGCTAAACTACTAGTATAAAAAAAAGCCACCACAGGTATACAATGTAGATGGATGGATAGTATACTTTATGGATGACGAGTGACGACACAGAGGTAGGTACAGCAGTGGCCTACCGTACTGCTATATACAGTATAATGGACCTGGTGGACACTGTCAGCAGACTGCTAAACTACTAGTATAAAAAAAAAGCCACCACAGGTTTACAATGTAGATGGATGGATAGTATACTTTATGGATGACGAGTGACGACACAGAGGTAGGTACAGCAGTGGCCTACCGTACTGCTATATACAGTATAATGGACCTGGTGGACACTGTCAGCAGACTGCTAAACTACTAGTATAAAAAAAAAGCCACCACAGGTATACAATGTAGATGGATGGATAGTAAACTTTATGGATGACGAGTGACGACACAGAGGTAGGTACAGCAGTGGCCTACCGTACTGCTATATACAGTATAATGGACCTGGTGGACACTGTCGGCAGACTGCTAAACTACTAGTATAAAAAAAAAGCCACCACAGGTATACAATGTAGATGGATGGATAGTATACTTTATGGATGACGAGTGACGACACAGAGGTAGGTACAGCAGTGGCCTACCGTACTGCTATATACAGTATAATGGACCTGGTGGACACTGTCAGCAGACTGCTAAACTACTAGTATAAAAAAAAGCCACCACAGGTATACAATGTAGATGGATGGATAGTATACTTTATGGATGACGAGTGACGACACAGAGGTAGGTACAGCAGTGGCCTACCGTACTGCTATATACAGTATAATGGACCTGGTGGACACTGTCAGCAGACTGCTAAACTACTAGTATAAAAAAAAAGCCACCACAGGTTTACAATGTAGATGGATGGATAGTATACTTTATGGATGACGAGTGACGACACAGAGGTAGGTACAGCAGTGGCCTACCGTACTGCTATATACAGTATAATGGACCTGGTGGACACTGTCAGCAGACTGCTAAACTACTAGTATAAAAAAAAAGCCACCACAGGTATACAATGTAGATGGATGGATAGTAAACTTTATGGATGACGAGTGACGACACAGAGGTAGGTACAGCAGTGGCCTACCGTACTGCTATATACAGTATAATGGACCTGGTTGACACTGTCGGCAGACTGCTAAACTACTAGTATAAAAAAAACCACCACAGGTATACAATGTAGATGGATGGATAGTATACTTAATGGATGACGAGTGACGACACAGAGGTAGGTACAGCAGTGGCCTACCGTACTGCTATATACAGTATAATGGACCTGGTGGACACTGTCAGCAGACTGCTAAACTACTAGTATAAAAAAAAGCCACCACAGGTATACAATGTAGATGGATGGATAGTATACTTTATGGATGACGAGTGACGACACAGAGGTAGGTACAGCAGTGGCCTACCGTACTGCTATATACAGTATAATGGACCTGGTGGACACTGTCAGCAGACTGCTAAACTACTAGTATAAAAACAAAAGCCACCACAGGTATACAATGTAGATGGATGGATAGTATACTTAATGGATGACGAGTGACGACACAGAGGTAGGTACAGCAGTGGCCTACCGTACTGCTATATACAGTATAATGGACCTGGTGGACACTGTCAGCAGACTGCTAAACTACTAGTATAAAAAAAAAAAGCCACCACAGGTATACAATGTAGATGGATGGATAGTATACTTTATGGATGACGAGTGACGACACAGAGGTAGGTACAGCAGTGGCCTACCGTACTGCTATATACAGTATAATGGACCTGGTGGTCACTGTCAGCAGACTGCTAAACTACTAGTATAAAAAAAGCCACCACAGGTATACAATGTAGATGGATGGATAGTATACTTTATGGATGACGAGTGACGACACAGAGGTAGGTACAGCAGTGGCCTACCGTACTGTTATATACAGTATAATGGACCTGGTGGACACTGTCAGCAGACTGCTAAACTACTAGTATAAAAAAAAGCCACCACAGGTATACAATGTAGATGGATGGATAGTATACTTAATGGATGACGAGTGACGACACAGAGGTAGGTACAGCAGTGGCCTACCGTACTGCTATATACAGTATAATGGACCTGGTGGACACTGTCAGCAGACTGCTAAACTACTAGTATAAAAAAAAGCCACCACAGGTATACAATGTAGATGGATGGATAGTATACTTTATGGATGACGAGTGACGACACAGAGGTAGGTACAGCAGTGGCCTACCGTACTGCTATATACAGTATAATGGACCTGGTGGACACTGTCAGCAGACTGCTAAACTACTAGTATAAAAAAAGCCACCACAGGTATACAATGTAGATGGATGGATAGTATACTTTATGGATGACGAGTGACGACACAGAGGAAGGTACAGCAGTGGCCTACCGTACTGCTATATACAGTATAATGGACCTGGTGGACACTGTCAGCAGACTGCTAAGCTACTAGTATAAAAAAAAGCCACCACAGGTATACAATGTAGATGGATGGATAGTATACTTAATGGATGACGAGTGACGACACAGAGGTAGGTACAGCAGTGGCCTACCGTACTGCTATATACAGTATAATGGACCTGGTGGACACTGTCAGCAGACTGCTAAACTACTAGTATAAAAAAAAGCCACCACAGGTATACAATGTAGATGGATGGATAGTATACTTTATGGATGACGAGTGACGACACAGAGGTAGGTACAGCAGTGGCCTACCGTACTGCTATATACAGTATAATGGACCTGGTGGACACTGTCAGCAGACTGCTAAACTACTAGTATAAAAAAAAAGCCACCACAGGTATACAATGTAGATGGATGGATAGTATACTTTATGGATGACGAGTGACGACACAGAGGAAGGTACAGCAGTGGCCTACCGTACTGCTATATACAGTATAATGGACCTGGTGGACACTGTCAGCAGACTGCTAAGCTACTAGTATAAAAAAAAGCCACCACAGGTATACAATGTAGATGGATGGATAGTATACTTAATGGATGACGAGTGACGACACAGAGGTAGGTACAGCAGTGGCCTACCGTACTGCTATATACAGTATAATGGACCTGGTGGACACTGTCAGCAGACTGCTAAACTACTAGTATAAAAAAAAGCCACCACAGGTATACAATGTAGATGGATGGATAGTATACTTTATGGATGACGAGTGACTACACAGAGGTAGGTACAGCAGTGGCCTACCGTACTGCTATATACAGTATAATGGACCTGGTGGACACTGTCAGCAGACTGCTAAACTACTAGTATAAAAAAAAGCCACCACAGGTATACAATGTAGATGGATGGATAGTATACTTTATGGATGACGAGTGACGACACAGAGGAAGGTACAGCAGTGGCCTACCGTACTGCTATATACAGTATAATGGACCTGGTGGACACTGTCAGCAGACTGCTAAGCTACTAGTATAAAAAAAAAAGCCACCACAGGTATACAATGTAGATGGATGGATAGTATACTTAATGGATGACGAGTGACGACACAGAGGTAGGTACAGCAGTGGCCTACCGTACTGCTATATACAGTATAATGGACCTGGTGGACACTGTCAGCAGACTGCTAAACTACTAGTATAAAAAAAAAGCCACCACAGGTATACAATGTAGATGGATGGATAGTATACTTTATGGATGACGAGTGACGACACAGAGGTAGGTACAGCAGTGGCCTACCGTACTGCTATATACAGTATAATGGACCTGGTGGACACTGTCAGCAGACTGCTAAACTACTAGTATAAAAAAAAGCCACCACAGGTATACAATGTAGATGGATGGATAGTATACTTTATGGATGACGAGTGACGACACAGAGGAAGGTACAGCAGTGGCCTACCGTACTGCTATATACAGTATAATGGACCTGGTGGACACTGTCAGCAGACTGCTAAGCTACTAGTATAAAAAAAAAGCCACCACAGGTATACAATGTAGATGGATGGATAGTATACTTAATGGATGACGAGTGACGACACAGAGGTAGGTACAGCAGTGGCCTACCGTACTGCTATATACAGTATAATGGACCTGGTGGACACTGTCAGCAGACTGCTAAACTACTAGTATAAAAAAAAAGCCACCACAGGTATACAATGTAGATGGATGGATAGTATACTTTATGGATGACGAGTGACGACACAGAGGTAGGTACAGCAGTGGCCTACCGTACTGCTATATACAGTATAATGGACCTGGTGGACACTGTCAGCAGACTGCTAAACTACTAGTATAAAAAAAAAGCCACCACAGGTATACAATGTAGATGGATGGATAGTATACTTTATGGATGACGAGTGACGACACAGAGGAGGGTACAGCAGTGGCCTACCGTACTGCTATATACAGTATAATGGACCTGGTGGACACTGTCAGCAGACTGCTAAACTACTAGTATAAAAAAAAGCCACCACAGGTATACAATGTAGATGGATGGATAGTATACTTTATGGATGACGAGTGACGACACAGAGGTAGGTACAGCAGTGGCCTACCGTACTGCTATATACAGTATAATGGACCTGGTGGACACTGTCAGCAGACTGCTAAACTACTAGTATAAAAAAAAGCCACCACAGGTATACAATGTAGATGGATGGATAGTATACTTTATGGATGACGAGTGACGACACAGAGGAAGGTACAGCAGTGGCCTACCGTACTGCTATATACAGTATAATGGACCTGGTGGACACTGTCAGCAGACTGCTAAGCTACTAGTATAAAAAAAAAGCCACCACAGGTATACAATGTAGATGGATGGATAGTATACTTAATGGATGACGAGTGACGACACAGAGGTAGGTACAGCAGTGGCCTACCGTACTGCTATATACAGTATAATGGACCTGGTGGACACTGTCAGCAGACTGCTAAACTACTAGTATAAAAAAAAAAGCCACCACAGGTATACAATGTAGATGGATGGATAGTATACTTTATGGATGACGAGTGACGACACAGAGGTAGGTACAGCAGTGGCCTACCGTACTGCTATATACAGTATAATGGACCTGGTGGACACTGTCAGCAGACTGCTAAACTACTAGTATAAAAAAAAAGCCACCACAGGTATACAATGTAGATGGATGGATAGTATACTTTATGGATGACGAGTGACGACACAGAGGTAGGTACAGCAGTGGCCTACCGTACTGCTATATACAGTATAATGGACCTGGTGGACACTGTCAGCAGACTGCTAAACTACTAGTATAAAAAAAAGCCACCACAGGTATACAATGTAGATGGATGGATAGTATACTTTATGGATGACGAGTGACGACACAGAGGAAGGTACAGCAGTGGCCTACCGTACTGCTATATACAGTATAATGGACCTGGTGGACACTGTCAGCAGACTGCTAAGCTACTAGTATAAAAAAAAGCCACCACAGGTATACAATGTAGATGGATGGATAGTATACTTAATGGATGACGAGTGACGACACAGAGGTAGGTACAGCAGTGGCCTACCGTACTGCTATATACAGTATAATGGACCTGGTGGACACTGTCAGCAGACTGCTAAACTACTAGTATAAAAAAAAAAGCCACCACAGGTATACAATGTAGATGGATGGATAGTATACTTTATGGATGACGAGTGACGACACAGAGGTAGGTACAGCAGTGGCCTACCATACTGCTATATACAGTATAATGGACCTGGTGGACACTGTCAGCAGACTGCTAAGCTACTAGTATAAAAAAAAAGCCACCACAGGTATACAATGTAGATGGATGGATAGTATACTTAATGGATGACGAGTGACGACACAGAGGTAGGTACAGCAGTGGCCTACCGTACTGCTATATACAGTATAATGGACCTGGTGGACACTGTCAGCAGACTGCTAAACTACTAGTATAAAAAAAAAAGCCACCACAGGTATACAATGTAGATGGATGGATAGTATACTTTATGGATGACGAGTGACGACACAGAGGTAGGTACAGCAGTGGCCTACCGTACTGCTATATACAGTATAATGGACCTGGTGGACACTGTCAGCAGACTGCTAAACTACTAGTATAAAAAAAAAGCCACCACAGGTATACAATGTAGATGGATGGATAGTATACTTTATGGATGACGAGTGACGACACAGAGGTAGGTACAGCAGTGGCCTACCGTACTGCTATATACAGTATAATGGACCTGGTGGACACTGTCAGCAGACTGCTAAACTACTAGTATAAAAAAAAGCCACCACAGGTATACAATGTAGATGGATGGATAGTATACTTTATGGATGACGAGTGACGACACAGAGGAAGGTACAGCAGTGGCCTACCGTACTGCTATATACAGTATAATGGACCTGGTGGACACTGTCAGCAGACTGCTAAGCTACTAGTATAAAAAAAAAGCCACCACAGGTATACAATGTAGATGGATGGATAGTATACTTAATGGATGACGAGTGACGACACAGAGGTAGGTACAGCAGTGGCCTACCGTACTGCTATATACAGTATAATGGACCTGGTGGACACTGTCAGCAGACTGCTAAACTACTAGTATAAAAAAAAAAGCCACCACAGGTATACAATGTAGATGGATGGATAGTATACTTTATGGATGACGAGTGACGACACAGAGGTAGGTACAGCAGTGGCCTACCGTACTGCTATATACAGTATAATGGACCTGGTGGACACTGTCAGCAGACTGCTAAACTACTAGTATAAAAAAAAAGCCACCACAGGTATACAATGTAGATGGATGGATAGTATACTTTATGGATGACGAGTGACGACACAGAGGAGGGTACAGCAGTGGCCTACCGTACTGCTATATACAGTATAATGGACCTGGTGGACACTGTCAGCAGACTGCTAAACTACTAGTATAAAAAAAAGCCACCACAGGTATACAATGTAGATGGATGGATAGTATACTTTATGGATGACGAGTGACGACACAGAGGTAGGTACAGCAGTGGCCTACCGTACTGCTATATACAGTATAATGGACCTGGTGGACACTGTCAGCAGACTGCTAAACTACTAGTATAAAAAAAAGCCACCACAGGTATACAATGTAGATGGATGGATAGTATACTTTATGGATGACGAGTGACGACACAGAGGAAGGTACAGCAGTGGCCTACCGTACTGCTATATACAGTATAATGGACCTGGTGGACACTGTCAGCAGACTGCTAAGCTACTAGTATAAAAAAAAAGCCACCACAGGTATACAATGTAGATGGATGGATAGTATACTTAATGGATGACGAGTGACGACACAGAGGTAGGTACAGCAGTGGCCTACCGTACTGCTATATACAGTATAATGGACCTGGTGGACACTGTCAGCAGACTGCTAAACTACTAGTATAAAAAAAAGCCACCACAGGTATACAATGTAGATGGATGGATAGTATACTTTATGGATGACGAGTGACGACACAGAGGTAGGTACAGCAGTGGCCTACCGTACTGCTATATACAGTATAATGGACCTGGTGGACACTGTCAGCAGACTGCTAAACTACTAGTATAAAAAAAGCCACCACAGGTATACAATGTAGATGGATGGATAGTATACTTTATGGATGACGAGTGACGACACAGAGGTAGGTACAGCAGTGGCCTACCGTACTGCTACATACAGTATAATGGACCTGGTGGACACTGTCAGCAGACTGCTAAACTACTAGTATAAAAAAAAAGCCACCACAGGTATACAATGTAGATGGATGGATAGTATACTTTATGGATGACGAGTGACGACACATAGGTAGGTACAGCAGTGGCCTACCGTACTGCTATATACAGTATAATGGACCTGGTGGACACTGTCAGCAAACTGCTAAACTACTAGTATAAAAAAAAAGCCACAGGAGTGTTTTTCAGGCAGACAAACGTATACTGGTGGTCACTGTCAGCAAAACTCTGCACTGTACTCCTGCTATAGCTGCTCCCCAGTCCCCACAATTAAGCAGTGTGAGCACTCAGCACATATAAATCATGCAGCACACTGAGCACAGATATGGTATGGTGCGTTTTTTTCATGCAGAGAAGAGAACGGATAAAAAACTGGTGGTCACTATCAGCAAAACTCTGCACTGTACTCCTCCTAACAGCTGCTCCCCAATCCTCCCCACAATAGTAAAATAAACAAGCAAAGCAAAGCAATCAGATCAACTGTCTCTTATATAAACGGAGAGGACGCCAGCCACGTCCTCTCCCTATCAATCTCAATGCACGTGTGAAAATGGCGGCGACGCGCGGCTGCTTATATAGAATCCGAATCTCGCGAGAATCCGACAGCGGGATGATGACGTTCGGGCGCGCTCGGGTTAGCCGAGCAAGGCGGGAGGATCCGAGTCTGCTCGGACCCGTGTAAAAAAAGGTAAAGCTCGGGTGGGTTCGGTTTCTCGGAAAACGAACCCGCTCATCACTACTAGAGAGGTGCTCTCCCCACTCTGCATCCCAGTGCTGGGTTCCCCTACTGATGCCGGCTGCTGCGCTTGTCACACTCTATGACAGGCAGTGGGGCCGGCATCATGAAACCTCCTCTCCCCCTACCATGTCCCACACTCACAGTGCAGTATGCTGGGCAGATCTAAAAGGGGGAAGAGCTAAACAGAAATAAGGGGCGGAGCTACATGGGACCAGGCTGCAGCCTGCAACATAGGAGGATGAGTTGCCAGACTTTTTTATGTACTGTAAGTGGCTGGAAAGAGTGAGTGAAAGTGTGTGTGTGACTGTATATGTATACAGTGTGTGTGTGTGTGTGTGTGTGTGTGTATATGCATAAAGTATCTGTGTGTGTATACAGTATCTGTGTATATGTATGTGTGTGAATGTGAGACTGTATGTGTGTAATGTATGTACAGTATGTGCGTGTCTGTATGTATATGTGTATGTGGTGTATGTGTGACTGTGCAGTATAGGGGTATTTTCAATTCAAGTCTGATCCAGTCCGACATGAATTTGTCGGAATGGATCCGACAGGACCTGTTCAATGACCCTCTCAATCCGACTTTAAAAAAAGTCTGTTTATGATGAAGGTGCTGAGAGGGGCGAGACCAGCGGGGAGACAGGGGAGACCCGCAGGGAGACGGGGGACAGCAGTGCTACAGCAGCCGGAGGATGGGGCACCACCGCCAGACTTCACAGCAGCGTTCACCTGGCTCCAGCAAGCGAGACATTGCTTGCTGGAGCCGGGAGGACGCTGCCGTGAGCGGTGGTGCCCCATCCTCCAGCTATCCTGCATGCATTTAAACAAATGTCGGTCATCCACAAGTGTCACCAAGTCAGACCTCACAGCAGCATCCACCATGCTCCAGCAAGCGGGACCTCCGGCTACGCTGCTGTAGCCACTGCTCTCCCCCATCTCTCCGCTGCTCTCAGCACCCTCATCTCCATCTGACTTTTTTTAAAGTTGGATTGAGATGGTCGGAAACAGGGACAAAACCTGTCGGATTTGGCCCCATTTCTGACAGAAACACGCAGATCGGCAGCTATTCCGCCGATCCATGTGCTTTCCGACAAGTCGAATTCCCAGACTGCCGAGGATGCTGGGTAGAACTGGCACAGGGGAACTTACCGATGGTGACAAAGTTTGATGTTGGAGCACCGATTGTGAACTGGATTTCGATGTAGGAACACCGCAGGCAAATGGATGCGATGTAGGAACACTGCTGATGACTGGAGACAGTGTAGAAACACTGCTGGTAACCGAAGGCAATGTGGAAGCACCGATGATAGCTGGAAATTATGTAAACACACCGCTGAGAGCTGGAGACGGTGATGGAACACTGCTCGTAACAGAAGGAAATGTGGAAACACCGCTGGAGTCAGGCAGCACTGCAGGATGGAAATAGGTCATACTTACCTACTCTCCCGGAAGCTGCGGGAGGCTCCCGTTTTTTGGGGTAGCCCCCCGCACCCCCGGAAGAGTGGGCAGGTCTCCCGCATCCTGCTCGCACCCTAGTGATGAGAGCAGGATGGAGAGATAACCTCCCGCATTCGCGGGTCCGTCGGGTGGAGAAGGGGTTAAAATTACGCAAATGCGTAATTTTAGCCCCGCCCCCTTCCAGCGGACAAGCAAATCATGACATTTCCCATGGGCGGGGCTTAGTGATGTCACAGTCCGGCCCCGCCCCCGAAGACACCTGCAGCGTCTCCTCTCCGGGCTTCTCCCGGAGAGGAGACTTACAATGTAGGTAAGTATGAAATAGGTGCAGGTCTCTTTAAGTGGCACAAGGTCACAGGAGCTGGAATACCTGGAGATAGCAAGTGGAACAACCACAGAATGCAGAGCCATCCAACACTGGGTTAGACAACCATAGCACTGACAACAGGGAACCTTGATTCAGGATACTTATACCTGCTGGGAAGTAAGTATTAGCTGAGCAATAAGGGAGGATTCTGTGTACAGTGGATTGGATGTGGAGAGTCATGTGATTAACCCAAACATGGCTGCACCCATGTTTGACACTGGAGGGTAAAGTCTGTTTGTAAACAACATTTGGGAGCCTTTAGCAATGGCGGTGGCAGCAGAGGCCACGGAGATCAGGAGACACCATCCATTAGGACAGGAGAGACATACTGGATAGCTGATATGTCAGCATCACCGTGATCGCTGGGGAGAGACTGTGGAGATGCCATGCAGCATGCTGCATGCAGACAGCACAGATGGAATCCAGGCTTGGAGCGCAGGGACAATCTCAGAAGGCACTTGGATGGTAGGTAAGCGTGTTTAGTCACCCGGATTGTGACATATAGTCAGTGTATAGGGGGCACACTGCTGCACACTGTGCTGTACTCTGCTTTATTGGCTGTGCTGTGTAAAACTCTAGACTTACAAATGGCTAAGCTCTGTATATAGTCAGTGTATAGGGGGCATACTGTTGTATGCTGTGCTGTACTTTGCTCTATTGCTGTGCTGTGTCAGACTTCATACTTACACGTGGGTGTGCTCTGTATATAGTCATTTTACAGAGAACACACTGCTGTATGTTGCAATGTACTCTGCTGTATCGGCTGTGTTGTGTCCATCTAAAGTGGGTGTTCACAAGCAGCACTACATTGTGTATTGTTAGACTCACTGTCAGATATTCTATTGCTTTTACTGTTTGATGAGCTTTAGTGTGCTTTGTTCATGCATGTGCATATCTAAGCCATGTGACTCCATGCAGCTTGAACCGAGCTGCAAGTTCAAAAAAGAAAAAATTAGATATACTGTATAGATCTATTGTTTGTACTATTTGGTGTGCTGTACCCTAGTGCACTTGGAGGTCATTCCAAGTTGATCGCTTGCTAGCAGTTTTTATCAGCCGAGCAAACGCTATGCCGCCGCCCACTGTGAGTGTATTTTAGCTTAGCAGAAGTGTGAACGGTTGTTTCGCAGAGCGCCTACAATTTTTTTTTGTGTAGTTTCAGAGTAGCTCAAAACCTACTCAGCGCTTGCCATCACTTCAGACTATTCCGTTCCGGATTTGACGTCACACACCCGCCCAGCGTTCGCCTAGCCATGCCTGCATTTTCCCTGGCACGCCTGCGTCTTTCCTAACACTCCCTGAAAACGGTCAGTTGCCACCCAGAAACGCCCACTTCATGTCAATCACTCTGCGGCAAGCAGTGCGACTGAAATACATCGCTAGACGCTGTGCAAAACGACATAGTTCATTGTGCCCATACGTTGCGAGTGCGCATTAAGCCACATACCATGCGCAGAACAGCCATTTTTTAGCCTAATCACCGCGTTGCAAACAAATGCAGCTAGCGATCAACTCGGAATTACCCCCTTTGTTCACGTGCATATATAAGCCATGTGACTCTACAGAGTTTGAACTGAGCTGCACGTTCCCCCCCAAAAAAATATAGATCTATTGTTTGTACTACTTGGTGTGCTTTAAACCAGTGCACTTTGTTCATGTCCACATATAAGCCCTGTGACTCCATGCAGTTTGAACTGAGCTGTAAGTAAAAAAATAAAGTAAAAAAAAACAGATTTGTTGTACTGTTAGATGCATTTTACCCTAGTGCACTTTGTTCACGTGAATATATAAGCCCTGTGACTCCATGTCTTTGGAATTAAGCTGCAAGTTCAAAAAAAAAAAAAAAATATATATATATACTGTATGTGCATCCAGTATGTAAGCCTTGTGACTTTACACATTTTTAACCAAACTAAAAGTTAAATGTCCCTGGCACTCCAAAGATCACAGAGTGTACCTTGCTTTGGGGCCTTCCCATGGGGTGAGCACCCCAAAAATCTATAAACAGCAACAGCATTTGGATTCCAGAAACTGTCCACACTTGATAAACTGAACAGGGTGCTTTTAGTAATTGAAAACTTTTCGGGGAACGTATTCCCTTGAAGCTTGACCTGAGGAAGGGGATACGTTCCCCGAATCTAACTATAATGGTTTAAATAGGTGTGCCGGTTCTTCTGCATGAAATCTAAGTATATATATGTCATGTTTAAATGTAGAAAGGAGGATCACAAATGATATGTGATCTAAGGTGTGGTGATTACCTGCAGAAATAATCACCAATAATGTTTTCAAGTGACTGTATATATAACATTTTGTATTCTTTCAGCTTAGATGAGACAAAATGGCTGACAGGCAATGTCCTGCGTTTGACCTCCATGCATCTAGGCTGTGTGTGTGAGACAGTAGATTCTGTCTTACTGAAATCAACCCTTATCTACAAAGCCTAAAGCTAGGGATGAAAGCAATGATCCATGTGCAATGGCCAGACCAGAGGTTATACACCCCATCCCCTTCTCCTGTGTTTCTTTTATATCACTAACAGTATGTAAAAATAGTGTATGTTTAGTTTCCAGCAGGGAAGTGGTTAAAAATCCCAAGGGTGGGGGCCTGCTGCAGCTGAGGGCTAGATCTGTCCCTCTCACTGGGACAGAGAGTGCATTTCTTAGGGACTCAACTATATGTTGGAAATGACCAGGGCTATTCTGTGAAACTCCTCCACAACAAAACCACATAAGTTCGTTTGAGTGAGTTAGGTTTTCTGTATTTTTATTTATTTTTATTTGATTTTGAGATTACTGTACTGTGTGTTTTTAAAATATTCTTAATAATTTTTGTAACATATTTTTGTAACTAAAGCTCTGAAGTATTATTGAAATTAAACATCTAATTTTTAGTTCTGATTCTGTGAATCTTATGAACGAAGGCCTCGTGTGGCCCATGTCTACCTGCTTTTCTAAGTATTGCAGTGTGTGTGTGTGACAGGTAGAAGCGAAGACTACCTTGCATTTAGACACTAAATCTTCTTTCTGGTGGCAGCTAATGTGTTTGATTAATCCTGTGTGTCAAAAGTGACCCTCACGTCGCATGTGGCAATTCTCAAATTGGCGTATTTGTGGAATTGGCTGGCAGTGTCGTGACACTTGTGGCAAGCGGTGGGATGATAATTGTTTGTTTTTATCTATGAACTTAAGTGAATGTGGTAATAATTCCATGAGCGGAACACCCATTTCATCAAAATCAGAACTTTACTATAATTTTAGAATCCACACAGTAAGTGGCAATCTCTGTTCCCCTTCCCTTCTCTTGTTTTTCTTTTCTATCTGTTTATTTGGCAAAAAGTGAGGGCCAAGATGTCTGAGTATAAGCAAATGAGGAAGGATGTCCTTATGGAGCTGTGCGAGGACAGAGGGACTGCCAGCACTAACAGGACAGAGGATCAGCTGATCCAAGCACTCCAAGAAGCCAACCAGAGGCAGGATGCGGAAAGGGATCAGACTGAGATAAATGGTGTTGGGGAAAATCCTCTGTCCCTGGATTCTACAACAGATACTGGTACCGTTGCTAAGAGGAGGTCGGAGCCCTCTACTAATTCCTGTGACGATAGTACCTTGGACCAATATTTGCAAACTGCCCTCAAATATAGGAGGGATACAGATGATGTGACACCTCTACAGCTGATACAGCAGTACCAAGAGGTTGAGGCTGCAGAGCGTAAAACCGAACGAAAGACTGCCGAGCGTCAGGCTGAATGTGATTACCAACTGGAGCTGGTGAGGCTCAGATGCCAGAGTGCTGTTGGTGACCTGGGTAGGAAAAAGCCCCGGCATGATCAATTTCTGGTGTTGGAGAAAGATGGTGACCTGGATTCTTTCTTCAGGAGCTTTGAAAAAACTTTCCGACAGTTTGCACTGCACTCCAGCCAGTTGGCTAGCTATTTAACCCCTGGTCTGAGGGGAAAAGCTTTGGAAGCATTTGCAGATCTTCCCCAGGAGCTGGATGGTGATTATACTGCAATTTAGAAAGCCTTGTTAAAGCATTTCAAAATCACCCCTTAGGCTTACCGACAAAACTTCAGAGACTCTAAGCGCAGTCCCTCTGATACCTATGCAGGGCTGTTAGTGCAATTGTTGCATCAATGGGTTGAGGGCTTGCAAGTGAAGGACTATAATAAACTGAAAGATCTCATTCTCCAGGAGCAGTTCATTGCAATCTGCCCAGCTGAGGTTAAAGAGTGGGACCTGGACCGGAACCCCAAGTCATCAGAAAAGGCTGCCACTGTGGCAGACCAGTACACCAGCACCAGGGCTTCTGTGGCAAAGAAGAGCTGGGGAGCGTCAGGGCAAGTCATGTGGAGAGAACAGAGACCCAGAGAATCACCCCCATGGATCTTTTCAACAAAACCAGCGGCTGCTGCATTTGTTGGGAGGGTGGGGAAAAGCCTGTTTTGGCAAATGGCCACAGGTGTTTCAATTGTGGTGAAGTGGGGCACCTCAGTCTTAATTGCCCCAAAAAGTAGAAACTTCCCATGGGGGTCCAGCCGTGAAACCGGTGACAGCCATACTGTGTGTCGAAGGACCCGAGGAGAGACCATGTGACAATCTACAAGCCGTCCAGGTGGCGCTTGGACTATTAAATTCGGGTACTGATCTGACACTCGTATATTCAGCACTGGTGGACCCAGAGAACCTTATCTCAGGGAAGACTATTGCTGTACGGGGAGTGGGAGGGATCAACCCAGAAGTTCCTATGGCCTGAGTATTTCTTGACTGGGGGGTTTGAAGGGGTGTCCAGGACATTGGTGTGATGGACAGTCTACTTTCCAGTGTGCTTCTGAGGACTGATCTAGGAAATATGTGAACTGCCAGTGTAACTGGAAGTGATGTTGTTGATGACACAGTATTGCCAGATAACCCTTCTTCCCCTCAGGTGACCCTGCTGATCCGCACAACATTAATGCAAATGCAAATGTATGTGATGCTGAGAATGTTACCAACCAGTGTGTACTAGAATCTAACGCTTTGCACTTTCACAGGGCAGAAATGTGTCACAATGCCTGTCCTAATGTAGAATTGTGCAATGTACTGTTGACAGGTAATGCTGCAAATGTACCATTAGCAGGGGGTGGGATGAATACTGTATGTAACCCAGTATGTAATACAACTCCTGTACTAGCAATAATGACTCACAGAGCAGCAGCACAGAAAAGCTGTGATTTAACCCCTGCAGGTGGGGAGGGTCAATTCCAAGCAACTAATCCCCCTCCACCTCTCTCCCTCCCTGTAGAAGTTGCAGGCTCAGACCCTGGCCACGGGGGAAAGGGCTATCACCTGCTTTGTTCCCACACACTGATCAGCTCATCAGAAGTGAGGCATTCAAAGCAGAGCAACAGACTGATCCTAGCTTGACCTTTGTGAGGGCATGGTCAATGAGGAAAACCTTGGAAGAAAATCAGAGAGGATTATTGTTAAAAATGGTTTACTTTATCAAGAGTTCACTGTCTCAGAAATACCTGAGGATACAGGTCCCCGCAGACAGCTTGTTGTTGCCCAGACCTACAGGGAAGGGTTGCTGTAGATAGCACATGAGATTCCCTTAGCAGGATATATGGGCATGAAAAAAAACAATTCTCATTTGAGGCCCAATTTTTTCTAGCCTAACATGTGGAATGATGTAACCAATTACTGTCGCTCCTGCCATGCCTGTCAGATAGTTGGAAAATCTGGGGACGTGTGCCTAGCACCTCTCATTCCTTTACCAGTTATATCAGAACCATTTGAACAGGTTGGTGTTGATATTGAGGGGCCCCTAGCTATACCCAGCAGCTCAGGGAAAGAGTACATTTTCACTGTGGTGGACTATGCCAAGAGATACCTAGAAGCCATAGCGCTCTCCTCATTCCATGCAGATAAAGTAGCGGACACGCTCATAACTATTTTATCCAGGGTGGGGTTCCCACAGGAGATGTTAACTGACCAGGGTACCCAGTTCATGTCCAACCTCATGCAGAGTCTCTGTAAGTAGATGCAGGTGGATCACCTCATTACCTCAGCTTATCACCCCCAAATGAATGGTCTCTGCGAATGTCTCAATGGCACCCTAAAACAGATGCTGAGGACATTTTGTGGAGTCCCAGGGGAGAGACTGGGAGAGGTTCTTGAAGCACCTCCTCTTTGCATACCGTGAGATACCCAAAGAGTCCACGGGTTTCTCCCCCTTTGAACTCCTGTATGGGCGCCGAGTACATGGGCCCCTGGACTTGATTAGGCAAGAGTGGGAAGGGAAATTGGTCACCCCTGAAATGTTGGTAGTGCACTATGTGGTGCAATTCAGGGAGAAAATGCAGTCCCTAATGGAGATGGCGAAGAGCAACCTGAAGGCTACACAGACAAAGCAAAAGCAGTGGTATGACCGCAACGCCAGAGAGCGCATCTTTGAGGTGGGGCAAAAGGACTTAGCTGTGATCTCTATGTGACAGAACAAGCTACAGGCTGCCTGAGAGGGTCCCTACACTATAGTACAGCATATCAAAGATGTCTATTATGTAGTGGAAAAATGAGAGGGACGTAAGAGGCAGAACATGTATCACGTTAACATGTTAAAACCTTATCATGACAGGGGGGCTTGTGTGTTCTCTGTGTGTAGCTTGCTTGAGGATGACCAGGAATCTTAACCCCTTACTGGATTTGGCCACTGCGGCTAAAGAGGGGCAATCCCTGTCAGATGTCCACTTCGGTGACGAACTGTCTGAGGTGCAGTTAGAACAGCTCACTGACACACTGCAGCCCTACAAGTCCTATTTCACAGGGAAACCTGGGAAAACACACTTGGTTACACATCATGTAGATACAGGTAACCAGACCCCCCTCCGACAATTAGAATATCGTGCCTCCCCAGCAGTTCTGGAGGCAATGAAGAGGGAGATTGATGAGATGCTGCAACTACGGGTGATTAAATGGTCTCACAGTTCCTGGGCTGCCCCAGTTGTACTGGTCCTGAAGAAATGTGGGGGCACCCGCTCCTGTGTAGACTATAGATGGTTACATGATGCCACTGTGTTTGATGCCTATCCCATGCCCAGGATAAACGTCCTACTAGATCAGCTTGCCCAGGCATGTTACATCACTATCATGGATCTCAGTAGGGGGTACTGGCAGATCCCACTGTCATCTGAGGCCGTGAGAGGTTTATTATTTATCATACCATTCAGGCTGTTTGAGTTTCTGGTCATGCCCTTTGGTATTAAAAATGCCCCTGCATCTTTTCAGAGCCTGGTTAATGACCCGCTGGAAGGCCAGGATGGACACGCAGTTGCCTACCTGGATGACATTGCGGTATTCAGCCAGACCTGAGAGGAACACCTAACAATCTGGCTTTCACCCACTCCACTCCACTGAGACTGCCCTGGTGAAAGTCACCAATTACCTGCTTTCAGCCAAATCCAGGGGCCACTTCTTTCTGCCCATCCTTCTGGACCTCTCTGCTGCCTTTGATACTGTGGCTCATTCTCTCCTCATCCGCACACTCCAAAATGCTGGCCTCTCTAGCACTGTCCTTGACTGGTTTTCTTCTTACCTTACTAACCGCTCCTTCTCTGTGTCTGCCTCTGGCACCACCTCACACCCTTTAATCCTTCCTGTTGGTGTCCCTCAGGGTTCTGTCCTTGGCCCCCTTCTGTTCTCCCTGTACATCTCTTCTCTGGGTGTGCTCATTAACTCCTTTGGCCTTCAATACCACCTCTATGCTGATGACACACAACTCTACCTCTCCTCTCCTGATCTGTCCCCCTCTGTCCTCTCAGGTTTCCAGCTGCCTCTCCACAATCTCCTCCTGGATGTCTGAGTACTCTCTGAAGCTCAACATGGACAAAACTGAACTCATTATCTTTCCCCCATCCAGAGTAACACCCCCTACCAATATCTCTATCACTTTTGACAACCCCACCATCTCCCCCGTTCCCCAACTCTGCTGCTTGGGTGTCACTCTTGACTCCTCCCTCTCCTTTGCACCCCACATCCAAGCTCTGGCACAATCCTGTCATTTCCAGCTATGCAACATTGCTCGTATCAGGCCATTTCTCTCCCAGAGTGCAACTAAACTTATCATCCACTCGCTGGTCATCTCACGACTCAACTACTGCAATGTTCTCCTCACTGGCCTTGCTTACTCCCATCTTGCTCCCCTTCAATCTGTCCTGAACTCCGCAGCTAGGCTTATCTTCCTCTCCCACCGCTCCACATCTGCCACTCCCCTTCGACAAAATCTACACTGGCTCCCATTCCCCTACAGAATCCTCTTAAAGCTCCTCACCCTCACATACAAGGCCATCTCTAATTCCACTGCTCCCTACATCTCCAACCTCCTCTCCCTTCATACTCCCTCCCGTCCCCTACGATCGACCAATGACTGTCGCCTCTCCACCGCCCTGGTCACTGCTTCCCATGCTCGAGTTCAGGACTATGCCATGCTGCACCTACTCAGTGGAATGCACTCCTTCACTCCATTAGACTCTCCCCTACCTTGCAAAGCTTCAAACGGGCATTAAAACCCCACCTATTCATCAAAGCATACCCTCCCGATGCATAATCTAGCCCTGAGACTGCTCCTCCATCCCCCTGCCTCAAGCCTTGAACATTTCAGCTTTGCTTGCATACTGCCATCAGGCTACCTCTCACTTGCTTGCACCTCATGTCATCTGTCTGTCGACCCTTCTCTTGCTGGTAAAGGCTCATCTCCATCAATGGCCACCAGCCACTAGTAGTACAATGATCACTCCTTCACTACTTACATCTTAGCTGTATTATGTCTTGAGAATGTGTGATGCTCCTTGTTACTTGTGTATTTTTGTTATTTATTTACTGTAATGCTAAGTTTGTCGCCCTGTGCTGTCCTTTGTACGGCGCTGCAAAACACTTGTGGTGCCTTTTAAATAAAATGTAATAATAAAAATAATAATAACCCATCTGAATAGTGTGTTCAGTAGAATCACTGGGGCCGGGTTAAAAATAAAACCAGAGAAATATCAGCTTGGCATGAGGGAAGTGCAATATCAAGGGCACCGTGTTGGAGGGGGTACCCTCCATCCAGAGCCAGATAAAGTAGAAGCTATAACTGCGTGGCCTACCCCAACGACTAAAAAGCAAGTCATGTCCTTTCTCGGTGCTGCAGAGTATTACAGAAAATTTGTACCCCAATATAGCTGCTAGCCAAACCACTGACTGACTTGACCAAAAAGAAATTGTTCTTAGTGGTCAATTGGACAGAGGACTGTGAGAAGGCCTTTCTAGCACTGAAATCTGCCTTAGCTAAGTCACCTGTGCTGCAGCCCCCCCCCCCCCACGATTTCAGAAAGAGGTTCATTATACAAACAGATGCCTCTAATTATGGCCTAGGCGCTGTGCTCAGCCAGGTCAATGAGAAAGGGGAAGAGCATCCTATCATTTTCCTAAGTAAAAAATTACTTCCCCACGAAGTTGCCTACGCCACTATTGAAAAGGAATGTTTGGCAATTATGTGGTCTCTCCAAAAGCTACAGCCATAGCTGTATGGACAAGACTTCACAATAATAGCAAATAACCCACTTGTATGGCTTAATAGAGTTTCTGGAGACAATGGAAAGCTCCTAAGATGGAGTCTCACCTTGCAGCAGTATTCCTTTACCATCCAGTACAGAAAGGGCTCTAAACACACTAATACGGATGGTTTATCACGGTAAGGTGAACAAGTGGTCAGTAGCGCAACAATGAGTCAGTGACATGGGTCACCGCCCCTTGTGCGCCATTTGCCAGGGGAAGATGTCATGTTTAAATGCAGAAAGGAGGATCACAAATTATATGTGATCTAAGGTGTGGTGATTACCTGCAGAAATAATAACCAATAACGTTTTCAAGTGACTGTACATATATAATTTCATATTCTTTCAGCTTAGATGTGACAAAATGTTTGATAGGCTATGTCCTGCATTTGACCTCCATGCATCTAGGCTGTGTGTGAGAGAGAGTAGATTCTGTCTTACTGAAATCAACCCTTATCTACAGACTCTAAAGTTAGGGATGAAAGCAATGCTCCATGTGCAATGACCAGACCAGAGGTTATAAAGGACCAAACCAGAGGTTATAAACCCTGATAAGTGGAAGATGTCTGGATCAATCACCTGATGGAAAGATAAGGAATTCCACATGTTGAGATGACTAAGCCACTAAACTTCCTGGCTAGTCATAAAACCATCCAGGGGTGACAAGATACAGATCATCACAGATCCTCACTCTCTTTGAAGAAGATTTCAATGCCTTTGGTCTACACCCTCTCCCCTTCTCCTGTGTTTCTTTAATATCACTAACAGTATGTAAAAATGGTGTATGTTTAGTTTCCAGCAGGGAAGTGGTAAAAAATCCCAAGGGTGGGGGCCTGCTGCAGCTGAGGGCTATATATGTCCCTCTCACTGGGACAGAGAGTGCATTTCTTAGGGACTCATCTATATGTTGGAAATGACCAGGGCTATTCTGTGAAACTCCCTCACAACAGAACCATCTAAGTTCATTTGAGTGAGTTAGGTTTTCTGTATTTTTATTTCTTTTCATTTGGTTTTGAGATTACTTTGTAACTAAAGTTGTGAAGTATTCTTGAAATGGAACATCTAATTTTTAGTACTGATTATGTGATTCTTATGAACCAAAACCTTGTGTGGCCCACGTCTACCTACTTTTCTAAGTATTGCAGTGTGAATGTTTGTGTGACAGATAGAAGCAAAGACTACCTTGCGTTTAGACGCTAAATCACTCTTGCTGGTGGCAGCTAAGGTGTTTGATTAATCCCATGGGTCAAAAGTGACCCCCACGTCGCATGTGGCAATTCTCAAATTGGTGAATTTGTGTAATTGGCTGGTAGCGTCATAACTATATATATATATATATATATATATTTTTTTTTATATATATATACAGTATAAACAGCAAAAACGGCGGCACTCGGTCAATAATTCAAACAGGATGCAGGAATAATGCAACCACGTTTCGGGGTTTTATTGTCCACCCCGTCCTCAGGTTCAATATGTACAAACAAAAACACACCTTTTATACCCTCCACCAGTGGCTCCCTCGGTGCGGTGTCCACATGTAGGCACCCACAGATGACGTCAGCACTCGGTGCCGCGTTGTCAGAACAACACAATATACATACAATGTGCAGCTATAAAACTCATATC
Source organism: Pseudophryne corroboree (assembly GCF_028390025.1). Lineage (NCBI taxonomy): Eukaryota > Metazoa > Chordata > Amphibia > Anura > Myobatrachidae > Pseudophryne > Pseudophryne corroboree. The sequence goes on along the minus strand of NC_086444.1, from coordinate 914,138,527 downwards.
CAACAGATACATATAATAAAAATATGTCTGAAATAACAGATATAAAGAACATCAAACAAAATAGAGTATACAAAGGCATACAATAAATGTTTAAAAACGTAGCTGTAGTACCTGAACATACCTAAAAGTCAAACGGTACATGCCGCTCGTCAAAAAAACCACAATACATGAATAGAACTGATACATCAGCATGGAAACAAAGTAACCAATAAGTACACAATATCATTCATAAGAAACAATGTAAGCCTGGATTCTCATTCAAGCCATTTGAAGCAAGAGTACGCAATTCATGAATCCATTTTGCCTCCTTGCATAATAATCTCAAAGACCTATCACCACCTCATAAATGTACAGGTTCATGATCTATAATCATGTATCTCAAACAAGATACATTGTATTTGGCCATCAAAAAATGTCTTGCGGCAGGCTGATCACTGCAGCCTGCAGTTAAAGCATCTCTAATGGACGTTAGAGGGCGTCCAATCAATCAGACTTCTGCTGATGTCACTTTTAGACACGTAATCAGTCCAGGCTGAATGACATCAGCAGAAGTCTGATTGATTGGACTCCCTGTGACTGTGTTGCACATGGTGATACATTTGTGATAAAGGTAAGAGATTTTTACTAGTTTGTATATGCCTGAGGAAGGTTTGCAATAAAACTGAAACGTTTCAAGAATTAGGGGGATTGTACCCGTTTATTGATGAAATCCCATGAGTGCCGCTTGTTTACTGGATATATATAAATATATATATATATATATATATAAAATCAATAGAGATGAAACAAGCACCTCATAGTGTAATAATTTCTCGTTGGAAACATGAACAACACTTATTTAGGTATTCTGTGTACCAGATAATAGAGTTAAATGGGCATATCACAATTAGTAGCCTTGGTATTCTCCATGTCTATAATAAATAGAAATAGAACAGGTGCCACATGGTACAGTAATTTCCCAATAATTCAGACACACAGGCAACACTTATATAGATTTTCTGCATACCAAATAAACAAATTATTCAAGCATATCACAATAATGGACCTTGTCATCCCATGTACATCCGTCCAAAATCAAATGTGAATGGGATATTTCATCTGGGTAAAAAAGTAAAAAAAAACTCCACTGCTTGCTATGTACTTTAAAATTTCCACCCATTTATTTAGACATACAAAGCGCTTTTATGAATATAGCATATAAAACAACAAAAAAAAGGACAAGAAAAAGTAAAAAAACAGCTGAGCTTTTTATCCCAATGCCAAAGGGATTATGATAAAATTGGCAAGAGATCCTGATTAGGTCCACAACAGATGCCCAAGTCAGTAGGAGATGTATTGGAAAGCCCTCTTCACGTTTTGCCCCTGTAAGGCTTCATCAGGACTCAATTTATAAAACAAATGCAAGCTTATCTGATTTCATGCATCAAATGGACAGGTAGCAGTAAGTATCTCAATGCGTTTAGTCCCTTCATGTTGTTTCTGGGACTTCCTCAGGGGTAGATGCATTAAATACCAGTCACTTTAAGACAAAGTGCAATTTAGCTACACAATGGGGCTAATTTAGACCTGATCGCTATGCTGCGTTTTTGTACAGCGGGCGATCAGGTCTAAACTGCGCATGCTTATGCACCACAATGTGCAGGTGCATTGCACGGGTACAAAGCAGATTCCCTAAAATCACACGTTATTGTCCTCCGTATGGGGCGCTTCCAAATCACTGCAGCTGTTTCCTTAATTAATGGCAGTTCAGCTCCCACTGCCCAAACAGTCACACATCAATAAAAATTCAAATCAAGGAAAACACAGCGCTGTTTCTAATAAACCACAGGGATACAGTCCAGGCTTCCTCCACGTTATGAATAACACTTTGCCACATCAATGTAGATAAAAAAACTTTTTTCCTTTATTCCAAAACATCCATAAAAAGTCTCTATTTGGCAGACACAGGTCAATCTCAGCAGGAGCGCGGTGCAAGAGTGGGTATTAGATTAAAACATTGGAGCTCACCAGACCCTCAGGGCGCAGTTGGTATTTGCGGTGCCGTTTAATGCAGGGTTTGCTCACCCGCCGTTGTTATCCAGCCTCCGCTAGCCGTCCTTTGGTCACGGACCCTCCAGGCGCTGCAGCCGCCTCCACACTCCTCCGCTCTCCCCCGCTAGACGCCCCCTGCTCCACACTTATTTCTGACCAGGTTCACCTTGCGCTGCCTAAAGCAGATTGCCGCTCAGCGATGGGTTTGTGCAAAGGATCCGTTTGCACGGGCATTCGCAAAGAGATTGACAGGAAGGAGGCATTTGTGGGTGTCAACTGACTATTTTCTGGGAGTGTTTGGAAAAACGCAGGTGTGTCCAAGCGTTTGCAGGGAGGGTTCCTGACGTCAATTCCGGTCCCAGTCAGGCTGAAGTGTTCGCAGCAGCTGAGTAAGTCCAGAGCTACTCAGAGACTACACAAAATCTGTTTGTACAGTTCTGCTACACATGCATTCGCACACTTGCAAAGTGAAAATACACTCCCCTATGGGTGGTAACTATGCGAACGCAGGACTGCAAAAACCCCTAGAGAGCGAACAGGTCTGAATTAGCCCCATTCTTTCCCCTCTATGCGCGTGTGAAAATCATCATTGAATGAGTATACCAGATCAGGACAGAGGATAGAGGAAGGATCTCTTTGAAAGAATCTGCTACGAGCCTGTTATTCACTTATGTCTGGTACGCATATGCAGTCACTTATGAGGATTTTTTAAATAGATGCACAGATCACTTTATGAGCACTGAAGGCGCAGGAATTTTACTATCTATGAACATTACCTAAGGATCTATAGAAATATAGGTCAATTGAAAACTTCTGCTGCCACTATACTTTGGAGTGCTACTGTTTTATAGTGTACACATATTTGTATGTTTTTCTATTTTTTTGTTGTTTATTGAATTTTCAGGTTGAGCGCTTTTTTCACTATTTGCACTTCTCTCTCTCTCTCTCTCTCTCTCTCTCTCTCTCTTTCTATATATATATATATATATATATATATATATAATGTCCACATTAGATATTTATGACTCTAACATTTCTCACACTGTCCTCATTGAGAAGCCTCTTTCATCTCGTTCCACCATTTCTGCACCATTTGCACCATGTGGGGAGCAGTACATGTAAAGATGGTGATGAGGACATAAATTCAATTGGGGATGCTTGTGTGTAAGTGGAACAGGATTAGGGGAATCTGTGTGTACTACTAATGTCTGACACTGAAGATCAGGATGATGTTGATGATGTTGTTTTTGTAAGTCAGCCACCAGTGTCTACAGTTCTTGCACATGATAAAAAGAAAGCCATTGTGATGCCTGGTTATAAGACCAAAAAACTACCTCTTGGGTGTGGAATTCTTTTTACCCATATCCTGACAATGTTTATGAAGGCACCTGCTTCATTTGTGAGGCCGAAGTTAGTAGAGGTACGGACGGTAACCATCTAGACAACTCATCCATGTTATGTCCTGTGCAGCGAGTTTATGAAATTTATTAAAGATTATAATGTAATTAACACCCTTATCATTAATATCATTAACCTCCTCATTAATGATCAGATGTAGTCCTTCCAAAAAAATTGTTTGTGGGGGCCCAAACAAACCAAGCACTTTAGCCAGGACCAGATTAAGGCTATGGGAGGCTCAGGGCACTTCAGTCAGGGGGGCCTCTATTAAAGATGCAGGCAGATGAATATGTGTGTGTGTGTGTGTGTGCATGCACAGTAGTGCAGCTGCTACTGCAGATCATCCCACCTCTAAATCAGGCCCAGTATTAAAATACCCCCACTCTACAACCCAGATAGCAGTAATATACCCCAATAATATTAATACACTCCCATCCCACTACCCAGATAGCAGTGATATACCACCATAATATTAATACACCCCTACCACATCACCTAGATATATGTAATAAAACCCCATAATATTAAGTAAAATACCCCCATAATGTTAATACACACCCATCCTCTTAACATAACCCCCACAGATAATATTAATACACCCCCAGACTGCATTAATATACTCCCCCTACACTTCCTCATAATCTTACCTCAGCAGAAAGTAGGCTGCCTGGTCTTAGCATACTGAAGAGCTGGAGCTTGGGTGTGAAGCAGAGACACTGTCACAAACCGGGTAAGAAGAGAGGAAGGGGTGAAAACTAGAGATGTGCACTTGAAATTTTTCGGGTTTTGTGTTTTGGTTTTGGGTTCGACCGCGTTTTGGCAAAACCTCACCGAATTTTTTTTGTCGGATTCGGGTGTGTTTTGGATTCGGGTGTTTTTTTCAAAAAACACTAAAAAACAGCTTAAATCATAGAATTTGGGGGTCATTTTGATCCCAAAGTATTATTAACCTCAAAAACCATAATTTCCACTCATTTTCAGTCTATTCTGAATACCTCACACCTCACAATATTATTTTTAGTCCTAAAATTTGCACCGAGGTCGCTGGATGACTAAGCTAAGCGACCCTAGTGGCCGACACAAACACCTGGCCCATCTAGGAGTGGCACTGCAGTGTCAGGCAGGATGTCCCTTCCAAAAAACACTCCCCAAACAGCACATGACGCAAAGAAGAAAAAAAGAGGCGCAATGAGGTAGCTGTGTGAGTAAGCTAAGCAACCCTAGTGGCCGACACAAACACCTGGCCCATCTAGGAGTGGCACTGCAGTGTCACGCAGGATGTCCCTTCCAAAAAACACTCCCCAAACAGCACATGACGCAAAGAAGAAAAAAAGAGGCGCAATGAGGTAGCTGTGTGAGTAAGCTAAGCGACCCTAGTGGCCGACACAAACACCAGGCCCATCTAGGAGTGGCACTGCAGTGTCACGCAGGATGTCCCTTCCAAAAAACCCTCCCCAAACAGCACATGACGCAAAGAAAAAAAGAGGCGCAATGAGGTAGCTGTGTGAGTAAGATAAGCGACCCTAGTGGCCGACACAAACACCGGGCCCATCTAGGAGTGGCACTGCAGTGTCTCACGCAGGATGTCCCTTCCAAAAAACCCTCCCCAAACAGCACATGACGCAAAGAAAAAAAGAGGCGCAATGAGGTAGCTGTGTGAGTAAGATAAGCGACCCTAGTGGCCGACACAAACACCTGGCCCATCTAGGAGTGGCACTGCAGTGTCACGCAGGATGTCCCTTCCAAAAAACCCTCCCCAAACAGCACATGACGCAAAGAAAAAAAGAGGCGCAATGAGGTAGCTGTGTGAGTAAGATAAGCGACCCTAGTGGCCGACACAAACACCGGGCCCATCTAGGAGTGGCACTGCAGTGTCACGCAGGATGTCCCTTCCAAAAAACCCTCCCCAAACAGCACATGACGCAAAGAAAAAAAGAGGCGCAATGAGGTAGCTGTGTGACTAAGCTTAGCGACCCTAGTGGCCGACACAAACACCGGGCCCATCTAGGAGTGGCACTGCAGTGTCTCACGCAGGATGTCCCTTCCAAAAAACCCTCCCCAAACAGCACATGACGCAAAGAAAAAAAGAGGCGCAATGAGGTAGCTGTGTGAGTAAGATAAGCGACCCTAGTGGCCGACACAAACACCGGGCCCATCTAGGAGTGGCACTGCAGTGTCACGCAGGATGGCCCTTCCAAAAAACACTCCCCAAACAGCACATGACGCAAATAAAAATGAAAGAAAAAAGAGGTGCAAGATGGAATTGTCCTTGGGCCCTCCCACCCACCCATATGTTGTATAAACAGGACATGCACACTTTAACCAACCCATCATTTCAGTGACAGGGTCTGCCACACGACTGTGACTGAAATGACGGGTTGGTTTGGACCCCCACCTAAAAAGAAGCAATTAATCTCTCCTTGCACAAACTGGCTCTACAGAGGCAAGATGTCCACCTCATCATCATCCTCCGATATATCACCGTGTACATCCCCCTCCTCACAGATTATCAATTCGTCCCCACTGGAATCCACCATCTCAGCTCCCTGTGTACTTTGTGGAGGCAATTGCTGCTGGTCAATGTCTCCACGGAGGAATTGATTATAATTCATTTTAATGAACATCATCTTCTCCACATTTTCTGGATGTAACCTCGTACGCCGATTGCTGACAAGGTGAGCGGCGGCACTAAACACTCTTTCGGAGTACACACTTGTGGGAGGGCAACTTAGGTAGAATAAAGCCAGTTTGTGCAAGGGCCTCCAAATTGCCTCTTTTTCCTGCCAGTATAAGTACGGACTGTGTGACGTGCCTACTTGGATGCGGTCACTCATATAATCCTCCACCATTCTTTCAATGGTGAGAGAATCATATGCAGTGACAGTAGACGACATGTCCGTAATCGTTGTCAGGTCCTTCAGTCCGGACCAGATGTCAGCATCAGCAGTCGCTCCAGACTGCCCTGCATCACCGCCAGCGGGTGGGCTCGGAATTCTGAGCCTTTTCCTCGCACCCCCAGTTGCGGGAGAATGTGAAGGAGGAGATGTTGACAGGTCGCGTTCCGCTTGACTTGACAATTTTCTCACCAGCAGGTCTTTGAACCCCAGCAGACTTGTGTCTGCCGGAAAGAGAGATCCAAGGTAGGCTTTAAATCTAGGATCGAGCATGGTGGCCAAAATGTAGTGCTCTGATTTCAACAGATTGACCACCCGTGAATCCTTGTTAAGCGAATTAAGGGCTCCATCCACAAGTCCCACATGCCTAGCGGAATCGCTCTGTGTTAGCTCCTCCTTCAATGTCTCCAGCTTCTTCTGCAAAAGCCTGATGAGGGGAATGACCTGACTCAGGCTGGCAGTGTCTGAACTGACTTCACGTGTGGCAAGTTCAAAGGGCATCAGAACCTTGCACAACGTTGAAATCATTCTCCACTGCGCTTGAGACAGGTGCATTCCACCTCCTATATCGTGCTGAATTGTATAGGCTTGAATGGCCTTTTGCTGCTCCTCCAACCTCTGAAGCATATAGAGGGTTGAATTCCACCTCGTTACCACTTCTTGCTTCAGATGATGGCAGGGCAAGTTCAGTTGTTTTTGGTGGTGCTCCAGTCTTCTGTACGTGGTGCCTGTACGCCGAAAGTGTCCCGCAATTCTTCTGGCCACCGACAGCATCTCTTGCACACCCCTGTCGTTTTTAAAAAAATTCTGCACCACCAAATTCAAGGTATGTGCAAAACATGGGACGTACTGGAATTTGCCCATATTTAATGCACACACAATATTGCTGGCGTTGTCCGATGCCACAAATCCACAGGAGAGTCCAATTGGGGTAAGCCATTCCGCGATGATCTTCCTCAGTTGCCGTAAGAGGTTTTCAGCTGTGTGCGTATTCTGGAAAGCGGTGATACAAAGCGTAGCCTGCCTAGGAAAGAGTTGGCATTTGCGAGATGCTGCTACTGGTGCCGCCGCTGCTGTTCTTGCGGCGGGAGTCCATACATCTACCCAGTGGGCTGTCACAGTCATATAGTCCTGACCCTGCCCTGCTCCACTTGTCCACATGTCCGTGGTTAAGTGGACATTGGGTACAACTGCATTTTTTAGGACACTGGTGAGTCTTTTTCTGACGTCCGTGTACATTCTCGGTATCGCCTGCCTAGAGAAGTGGAACCTAGATGGTATTTGGTAACGGGGGCACACTGCCTCAATAAATTGTCTAGTTCCCTGTGAACTAACGGCGGATACCGGACGCACGTCTAACACCAACATAGTTGTCAAGGCCTCAGTTATCCGCTTTGCAGCAGGATGACTGCTGTGATATTTCATCTTCCTCGCAAAGGACTGTTGGACAGTCAATTGCTTACTGGAAGTAGTACAAGTGGGCTTACGACTTCCCCTCTGGGATGACGATCGACTCCCAGCAGCAACAACAGCAGCGCCAGCAGCAGTAGGCAGTACACTCAAGGATGCATCGGAGGAATCCCAGGCAGGAGAGGACTCGTCAGAATTGCCAGTGACATGGCCTGCAGGACTATTGGCATTCCTGGGTAAGGAGGAAATTGACACTGAGGGAGTTGGTGGGGTGGTTTGCGTGAGCTTGGTTACAAGAGGAAGGGATTTACTGGTCAGTGGACTGCTACCGCTGTCACCCAAAGTTTTTGAACTTGTCACTGACTTATTATGAATGCGCTGCAGGTGACGTATAAGGGAGGATGTTCCGAGGTGGTTAACGTCCTTACCCCTACTTATTACAGCTTGACAAAGGCAACACATGGCTTGACACCTGTTGTCCGCATTTCTGTTGAAATACTTCCACACCGAAGAGCTGATTTTTTTGGTATTTTCACCAGGCATGTCAATGGCCATATTCCTCCCACGGACAACAGGTGTCTCCCCGGGTGCCTGACTTAAACAAACCACCTCACCATCAGAATCCTCCTGGTCAATTTCCTCCCCAGCGCCAGCAACACCCATATCCTCCTCATCCTGGTGTACTTCAACACTGACATCTTCAATCTGACTATCAGGAACTGGACTGCGGGTGCTCCTTCCAGCACTTGCAGGGGGCGTGCAAATGGTGGAAGGCGCATGCTCTTCACGTCCAGTGTTGGGAAGGTCAGGCATCGCAACCGACACAATTGGACTCTCCTTGTGGATTTGGGATTTCGAAGAACGCACAGTTCTTTGCGGTGCTTTTGCCAGCTTGAGTCTTTTCATTTTTCTAGCGAGAGGCTGAGTGCTTCCATCCTCATGTGAAGCTGAACCACTAGCCATGAACATAGGCCAGGGCCTCAGCCGTTCCTTGCCACTCCGTGTGGTAAATGGCATATTGGCAAGTTTACGCTTCTCCTCCGACAATTTTATTTTAGGTTTTGGAGTCCTTTTTTTACTGATATTTGGTGTTTTGGATTTTACATGCTCTGTACTATGACATTGGGCATCGGCCTTGGCAGACGACGTTGCTGGCATTTCATCGTCTCGGCCATGACTAGTGGCAGCAGCTTCAGCACGAGGTGGAAGTGGATCTTGATCTTTCCCTAATTTTGGAACCTCAACATTTTTGTTCTCCATATTTTAATAGGGACAACTAAAAGGCACCTCAGGTAAACAATGGAGATGGATGGATACTAGTATACTTATGGATGGACTGCCGAGTGCCGACACAGAGGTAGCTACAGCCGTGGACTACCGTACTGTGTCTGCTGCTAATATAGACTGGATGATAATGAGATGAAATCAATATATATGTATATATAATATCACTAGTACTGCAGCTGGACAGGTATATATTATATATTTATTATGTAATGACTGATGACGGACCTGCTGGACACTGTCAGCTCAGCAGCACCGCAGACTGCTACTGTAAGCTACTATAGTAGTAAGTATAAAGAAGAAAGAAAAAAACAACAACCACGGGTAGGTGGTATACAATTATGGATGGACTGCCGAGTGCCGACACAGAGGTAGCTACAGCCGTGGACTAACGTACTGTGTCTGCTGCTAATATAGACTGGATGATAATGAGATGAAATTAATATATATGTATATATAATATCACTAGTACTGCAGCCGGACAGGAATATATTATATATTTATTATGTAATGACTGATGACGGACCTGCTGGACACTGTCAGCTCAGCAGCACCGCAGACTGCTACAGTAAGCTACTATAGTAGTATGTATAAAGAAGAAAGAAAAAAACAACAACCACGGGTAGGTGGTATACAATTATGGATGGACTGCCGAGTGCCGACACAGAGGTAGCTACAGCCGTGGACTACCGTACTGTGTCTGCTGCTAATATAGACTGGATGATAATGAGATGAAATCAATATATATGTATATATAATATCACTAGTACTGCAGCCGGACAGGTATATATTATATATTTATTATGTAATGACTGATGACGGACCTGCTGGACACTGTCAGCTCAGCAGCACCGCAGACTGCTACTGTAAGCTACTATAGTAGTATGTATAAAGAAGAAAGAAAAAAACAACAACCACGGGTAGGTGGTATACAATTATGGATGGATTGCCGAGTGCCGACACAGTGGTAGCTACAGCCGTGGACTAACGTACTGTGTCTGCTGATAATATAGACTGGATGATAATGAGATGAAATCAATATATATGTATATATAATATCACTAGTACTGCAGCCGGACAGGTATATATTATATATTTATTATGTAATGACTGATGACGGACCTGCTGGACACTGTCAGCTCAGCAGCACCGCAGACTGCTACAGTAAGCTACTATAGTAGTATGTATAAAGAAGAAAGAAAAAAACAACAACCACGGGTAGGTGGTATACAATTATGGATGGACTGCCGAGTGCCGACACAGAGGTAGCTACAGCCGTGGACTAATGTACTGTGTCTGCTGCTAATATAGACTGGATGATAATGAGATGAAATCAATATATATGTATATATAATATCACTAGTACTGCAGCCGGACAGGTATATATTATATATTTATTATGTAATGACTGATGACGGACCTGCTGGACACTGTCAGCTCAGCAGCACCGCAGACTGCTACAGTAAGCTACTATAGTAGTATGTATAAAGAAGAAAGAAAAAAACAACAACCACGGGTAGGTGGTATACAATTATGGATGGACTGCCGAGTGCCGACACAGAGGTAGCTACAGCCGTGGACTAACGTACTGTGTCTGCTGATAATATAGACTGGATGATAATGAGATGAAATCAATATATATGTATATATAATATCACTAGTACTGCAGCCGGACAGGTATATATTATATATTTATTATGTAATGACTGATGACGGACCTGCTGGACACTGTCAGCTCAGCAGCACCGCAGACTGCTACAGTAAGCTACTATAGTAGTATGTATAAAGAAGAAAGAAAAAAACAACAACCACGGGTAGGTGGTATACAATTATGGATGGACTGCCGAGTGCCGACACAGAGGTAGCTACAGCCGTGGACTAACGTACTGTGTCTGCTGCTAATATAGACTGGATGATAATGAGATGAAATCAATATATATGTATATATAATATCACTTGTATACTGCAGCCGGACAGGTATATATTATATATTTATTATGTAATGACTGATGACGGACCTGCTGGACACTGTCAGCTCAGCAGCACCGCAGACTGCTACAGTAAGCTACTATAGTAGTATGTATAAAGAAGAAAGAAGAAAAAAAAAAACACGGGTAGGTGCTAGGTGGTATACAATATTATATATATATTATATACAATTATATATATATATATATAATATATATTAAACTCATAAACTGGTGGTGATTTATTAAACTGGTGGTCAGGTCACTGGTCACACTATCAGCAACTTGCAAGTATTACTCCTGAGTCCTAAGCAGACAATCACAATATATATTATACTGGTGGTCAGTGTGGTCTCAAACAATGGCAGTGTGGCTGGCACTCTGGCAGCAAAAGTGTGCACTGTACGTTATATGTACTCCTGAGTCCTGAGTCCTGCTCTCAGACTCTAACTGCTCCCCACTGTCAGTGTCTCCCCCACAAGTCAGATAATACAGTCACACTATCTCTCTCTATCACTTCAGCAAGTACTAGTAGTAGTAGTACTCCTCCTAATGCTCCCCAAATTACTACTGTGTCTCTCTCTGTCTCACTCTCTTCTCGAATCTCTATAAACGGAGAGGACGCCAGACACGTCCTCTCCCTATGAATCTCAATGCACGTGTGAAAAATGGCGGCGACGCGCGGCTCCTTATATAGAATCCGAGTTTCGCGATAGAATCCGAGCCTCGCGAGAATCCGACAGCGTGATGATGACGTTCGGGCGCGCTCGGGTTAACCGAGCAAGGCGGGAAGATCCGAGTCGCTCGGACCCGTGTAAAAAAACATGAAGTTCGGGCGGGTTCGGATTCCGAGGAACCGAACCCGCTCATCTCTAGTGAAAACTAGGGCAGGTAAAGCAAAGACATAGGGTAGATGTGATAAAGGGGCAGGGCTTCACTGAGCATAGGGGGGAGTATCAGCCAGGAGGGGAGGGAGTAGAGACTTCCTTACCGCAGCCCATTGCTGGCAATGAGAGATGAACAGTTCACCATAGTGACAGCAGCACTGAGAGCTGGCCTTGATGACAGCAGCAATGCAGCAGTGGTTGCGTGACCTTGGGGTCAAAGTGAACATTTCCTACAGGTTCAGGGGGGCCTCTTGTGCATGTCCTTTTTAATATCAAATATAAAAGTGGGTGGAGGGCACAAGGACAATTCCATCTTGCACCACTTTTCTTTTTAAAATGGGCTGTAGTTTTGGGAGGCACTGGGGATGGTCTTTCTTGCATAAATATTTTTATTGGTTATATGTAGCTCTATTTTCATTATGGGCTGCATTTTGGGGTGTCATTGGTGACTGTCTTATTAGGAAGCACATGTGCACTACACATCCTGCACCCATTATAGATATACCTGTGTCCAACCATTCCTGTAGTTGGACTACAGATTTGGCTGACATTTTATTTAAACACCAGACTGATACTTTGCTTTGTATAATCCCTCTGATTGAGCCATTGATTCAATACCTCATACCACTCCTCCAAAGTGTTATTCATATCGGGCCTAATTCAGATGTGGATGGAGGAGAGCCCTGTACTGCAAAGTACCAATTATCAATAGTTTGCGCATGTTCTGCACATGCGTGAATGGATCCTGTGCCACAGGATCGACACAGTCTGCTGCCATCTGGGGATCGGGAAGGGGTGGCAACTGCCGCCGGTTATGAAAACAGAGGCATGTCACCACCATTTAGGGGGAGGAAAAAGGATAGGGCTCTCCATTGTTGGACACAGATTTTCTGGCCTCTGCAGCGGGTGTTTTGCACAGCACCACGGGTACTGCAAGCTTCCTGATGGTTTGGTCAGTGCTCTTCGGACACAAGTCGGATCACTACTGCAGCAGGAGGTGTCTGCTTGTAATAGACGCCTCTTTTGCGTTATCAGGGGAAGCAGCAGTGATAGCAATTTCAACCACATCTAAATCAGGCCCATCTTGTATAATTCCAACTCCATCTTGTTCAATTCCAAAACTGAAAGTCATCTCTGATTATAGTAACCATTTAACTGGCTAATATTTTTACCAAAAAACAGAGTTTTTTATGTCTAAATTAGGTTTAGAACATCTGTATCAAATGTACATATTTTTTTTTTAACATTTGTAAAAAAAAATGTATTTTATTTCAAACATTTGTGACCAATATATCGGATCCCATTCATTGTAACATTGCAACATCGGCGGCTTTGTTTTTCCCCAGCAGCTGATCTCTGCAGCTGCCAGGTATGCACAGGGAAGGTGAGGGCTGCCCAATCAACAGTGATGGGCTGCACAGCAGACACCAGGGGAGGGAACCAGGAAGAAGAGGTGCCAAGAGGTACCTCAGATTGGCAGCTGTTGGAAAATTATCTTCCAACAGCTGCACAGTCGGTGTTTCTGAATGGTCGCATCAGATAAGACCATGTCAGGGAAAGCCCAGCCAGGTATGGTGGCATCTGATGTGACCACACCAGGCAAGTGGTTAAGTAGAATTTGGAAAGATGTATCCATAAGTCAACTTACCCTGACGTCATCTGTGTGAGGTGGTAATAACAGAACATGCAGATAGCAAGTACCCTAATTTCAGTGCTGGGTCAGCTCACACAACCCTCTCCCTGGTTATTCTGCTTTCCTGAACACGTGACAGCTTTTGGTGGAATAGCAGTTGTATAATTCCAGGTTTCAGAAATTTATGCACAAAACTTTGAACTAATATTCTCTAACAATATGTTTGCTTTGCATACCGTACTATACTTAAAGCTAGCTTCCACATCACTAAAATGTGTAATAATTGTGTGTCATTTTTTAAAATTCAATTAGAACTAAATAAAACAACAATCTGGCAGATTTTTTTTATGGTAGATAGAGTCAATGTTGTGTTTCTGGCATCTTCTAAAAGAGCTTGATCGGGAGTTGTGTCTGTGCTTTTATTTTTGTGATTTTCAGCCAATAAGAATGTACATATTTGACTAAAATGTCATAAAAGCTTTCAAAGCTACGCTTCATGCTTTATACGCACATGAAATTTGACCTTGTTTTAAAATAACTTTTAATAATAAATATGCATCTATGTACTGAAATGATAAAGCATCAAGCATGTCATCGCTGTGCACGTCTGTTGTTTTATGTGAAAGTAAGCACATCTGGAAATGTACCATTCCCACATTTGCAGTCTCTATGATACATACTAAATGTATGAATTAAAAAAATGCAGAAACCAAAAACTATATGACTTAATTTAGAGCAACAGTTGCCAGATATAACCTTGGACAGAGCTACGGTGGGCAATTTTCTTTATAATTATACTGGGAATTAGACTTAAGTAATCAGCGAAAATACGAAGCATAAACCAGCGAATTGTCTGTATATTATTATATTTTTTCATTGAGAAGGCCTCAGATGTACCGACCTTATAAACTGCACACTCATTAAATACAGTACCTGGAACAAATGCAAGGCCACCATAGTCTTTTATTTAAACCAATCTTCCATTTGTATTTTTGGACTACATAAATCTGGACTTCATCCACTATAGTGGAAAGTTTTGGATCAATAAACACTTGGCAAAGGCACTAACTGCTTTTATAATGAAACAAGTCAGACATGTTTTATAAGATGTGCAAATATGTGTAATCCTGACTTGATGTACTCACTGACACATAGATCCAAGACACATAAATCTTTTGTGAGCTTAACCATGTATTTTGGGATAAACTGTATAAAACTGTTTGGATAAATAACCAAAACTAAATATGTTTCAGAAAGAAACCATGTATTATTAAATAATGCATTAGATGAAAAAAGTATTATTACGACAAAAAATAAGTGCCTTATATGAGGCTTTGGTACAAACCAGGGGATGATACTTTATTTTCATGAAAGATAATTAGAAACATGATATATAGACCAATATGCTTTAATTACATCTATGTAGCAGAGTTGTATTAGTGTAAACCACTGAAATGTTGCTTATTTACATGGTGACGAAGGAAAGCATTGACATTTTTATATAAAGAGATATGGCTTGACGGATTGATGACATTGCTTAATTACTCCAACTTTTTATTTGTTGATATTGAGAGCTAAACATATATTGTCACATCCCGATATATACTATAAACTGTAACATAAAAATGGAAGATGATTAATCTAGCAGTTAGTGCAAGTAAATTGATATATATATAGATGTTATGCAATTAAAGTATCTGCATGTGAAATTACAGGATACATATGATATCCCGGCAGATGGGATACCGGATGTCACTATACAGACAGCGACTTTCCGTCTGCCAGAATCCCAGCAGCGAGGAAATGAGTTCCCTCGTGGGCTCACTGCACTCACCACTAATAGGGCCTAGTAGCTTGCTGCGCTTGCTACAGGTTCTATTCCCACTCGGTTGTTGGCATAATCCACCAACCGAGTGGGAATAACGGGCAGGTGTCGGGATTCTGGCTGTTGGTTTATTGGCGGGTGTCGGGATTCCAGCATTGGTCTCCTGAACCCCGGAATCCCAACAGCTGGTAAAATGACTGCATCCGGAAATTACCTTTAGGTTTCATCAAAGACTGAGAAAACAGCTGTGGTCATGAAAGGCTTCAGTAATATAGTAAATGTTATTATTAAAATCACTTGTTTTATGCAGTATATAAATTGTTAATCAAATTTAAATAAGATACATTAACCAATTTTCGGAAAATCTTGTCTTGATAAATGTAATTCTGACAGCAGTTATCAGAAGTGTATGGCATATAATTTATTTTTTTATAGGTAATAATCCCCATTATATCACAAAGACCACAATCTTTAATTGTGTTCTGATAACTTTTATTATATTGCCTCATGATTTTGTAGAGTTCTTATTTGATACCATTATGTCAAAGTAGAAAATTTGCTGTAGAAAAGGACTGTGTAGATCCGATTGTTGTATAAGGTCCATCCTTAGATTTGGTGAAATTCTGCTAGAAGACTGTGACAAGTCTTTTTATACCAGGACCTATGAGCACATATGTTGTCATCCTCCTGCCTCAAGGCGCTGACAGCCCACTGAAAATTCTGGCCATAAACTGTAGGGACCGGGATTAGGTAAAATCCGTACCAACATCTGCCGTTGAGAAGCTGCCTAAGCAGCATGGGGGCCAAGCTGTGTAAGCAGTCACCAGGTCAATGGTGGTGGTGGTGGTGGGGTCTGTTCTATCTGTCACCAGGTCTGAGGGGGAATGGGGATGGGTGTCTCTGCAAGCTGTTACAGGGTGGGGAATTTGAGCAAGCTGTCGCCGAGTCCGGAATGGGAAGTGGTGGGTGTCTATGCACCCTGTGTATGTCACCTTGCTACCCCATGTGTATGCCCCTCTGCCACCCTGTGTATATAGCACTGTCACCCTGTGTATGCCATTCTGTCATCTGAATATATGCGCCAATGTCACCCCGTGTGTATGTCCCTCTGTCTCCCCGTATGTATGTCCCTCTGTCAGCCTGTGTGCATGCACCACTGTCACCACAAGTATATGCGCCACTGTCACCCTGTATATGTCCCTCTGTCACCGTGTATATATGTCCCTCTCTCACCTTTTGTACTGTATGTCCCTCTGTCACTCCATGTATATGTGCCTCTGTCACCCTGTGTATACAGTATGCGCCTCTATCTCCATTTGTACTGTATGCTCCTCTGTCACCCTGTGTATATGCAGGCCAGGCTACAAGCCTACTAGTGAGGCATTTTGAATCCGCCCCCTCCCTCGCAGGTGCATGTGCTCTTGGGAAAGTGGACATGGCCTCACAATTTTATATTACAATATCAAAATATATATATATATATATATATATATATATACATAGAGCTATCTGGTAATTCTCCTTGGGTCCTGTGACCTCACCCATGTTGCACAATCTGATCAAGAGGCTGTAGAGCCTTGAAACTTTGTTTTTTTGCACAATGAAAATCTTTTGAATACATTTTGACTTTGTTTAAGCCCGTGGAGTGCTGCCTATTTTTCTTCAATAGAGGTCCTATCACAGGACCCAAGGAGGATTACCAGCTATATTAACTTCAGGAGGGCACCCCGGCACTTTTGCCTCTTATCATCCAGAGTGGCAGATGACCACACAAATAAATATATATATTGGTTGCTATAGGCAACATCCCATCTTAAAGAGAACTCCCATCTTAGTAAATGTACCCCATGGTCTGAGCTGAAATTCACATTAAGCCACACAGTGTAAGCCAAAATTCACACTCAATGAGACAAAATTCACATTATACCACACGGAATGAGCTGAAATTCACATTATGCCACACAGTATGAGCCACAAGTCACATTATACCACACAGTATGAGCCACAAGTCACACTGAATGAGACAAAATTCACATTATGGCACACTGAATGAGAAAAAATTCAGTGACAGGGAGAGTGACAGCAGGGACATAGAGACAGGGAATTGACAGCAGGGACAGGGAGAGTGACAGCAGCCATTGACACCAGTGACAGCCAGCAAAGGATAGGGGCCTTCACCTTTCTATGTGCACCTGGGCTGCAGGTCAGACAGGAACTTCGTGATCTGTTCCAGGGCGCTCTTCTCCTCAACAGCAGCCTCCAGGAAAGCCGGGTATTGCTGCTATCTTCCAGCTTCTGCAGTACCAAGGGGTCATCTCCCCCCCCCCCCCCGCCCAGGTCCGACATCACGCAGACACAGCCACTGCTGCTAGCGCTAGGAGGCGGGCCATGATGAACATTGCTGTGCTGCTGCAGGACCTGGCTCCAGGCTCCAATATGGCAGCGCGAGCGCGTGGCACCCATTAGGGTGGCGCCCTGCGCGACCGTTCTATTGGAACATGCCTGGAGCCGCCCCTGTGTGTATGCACCTCTACCACCCTGTGTATATGCACCTCTGTCACCCTGTGTATATGAGCTTCTATCACCATTTGTACTGTATGCCCCTCTGTCACCCTGTGTATATGCAACCCCGAAATGCCGAAATTACTTTTAAAGAGGCTCCTTTATTATAATATGTTCTACTAAACTGAGGATATACTGGTACTTTAATACTTGTTTTTTATATGTGCAAGTGTATGTAAATTAATATTATTTATAAATAAAAGGTAAATGCATGATAGGCCATTGGGCACCTATCAGACTTCAGCTGCTGCAGGAGAAGTCATCATGAACCAGCTATAAAATGTGGACAAAAGAGTTGTTAAACAGTTTTTACCAGACAGTGCATGTGGAGGGAGAAAGTAATCTATGTCCCCTCTCCCATCTGGCAAGAACATTACAGAGTTGAAGTCTAGAGCGCTTTTGGGACTTGGTCGTGGAGGAGCTGGTGATTTTAGCAAAGGGACCAATGCAGTTTCTCTAATTGAGTAAGTATATTACAGTGCCACTTCTGAAAATGGCATAGACAGGACCAGCAGCAGTGGAGTTAGCATTAGGGAGATTGAGGCATACATCATCCAGAGAGGTTTCTTCTAAGTGTGACAAGAGTAGCACAGCATAGATGGAAACAGCTGAGAGTGGAGCAGGCAATTGGAGGCACTCAGTGCTGCAACTAGGGTGGTGCAACGTGTCACCACACAGGGCACAGTATGGTAGGGGGTGGGTGCTGTTCTGCAGCACCTGACAATTTTTTGTTTTAATCAATCACACTTTCAACTTCCTCCTCTTTAATCCCCAGCATTACCTGGCTGCCCCCATCCCTCAATAATGTCCCTATACACCTTTGGTCACACACTCTTTAATTAAGGCAAACATTTCTAAATACTCTAATATTTCCCAAAAAGGAGCCAATAGCTCCACGAGTAAAGTGTCTGACTGCAATATAGAAGGTCATGGATTCGAACCTTGGGTATGACAGTATTTTGTAATGTGTGCTTTAAATAAAGTAGGATGTGACTATAAAGGTCCTGTGTATGACTGCTAAGAAATGTGTGATTTAAAATAAAGGATGTTACTAAATGACAAAGTGCTCTCAAATTAAGTGCATAATTGATGGCATAAGAGGACTGGTGTCCAAATCCATTTTCTTTGGAATGTTCTGTAAGTATAGATGTTCTATAAATGTGTAAGGGGAAGGGGCATCACAGCAAATGCTTTCACTGGGCGCCAGGGCTCGCCTTATGTCTCTGTTTGAAAAATATGGGGGGTGCCAATGCATTTCTTGCCCAGTGCACCAAAATGTATAATTCTGGCTCTGCAGGCACTAATCACTACTCCGTGGATCAGGACCAGAGGCATTGAGCTTGGCATTGGGTAGCACCTCCTGAAAGAAGATCAGAGAAGGAAGAAAAAAAATAAGAAAAAGTATATTCTCTTCATCTAACACGTTCCAGTGACTCTAGCCTGTCAGTATCCTCAACACCTCTAAAGGTGGGTACACACTAATAGATATATATGCAGATCAATTGATCTGCAGATATATCTATGGACAGATCGGGCAGTGTGCTGTACATACACACTGCCCGATCCGTCGGGGACTGACGTCATGAACTGGGCGGGCGTGTACACACGCCCGCCCAGTTCAGCTGTCAATCACCGCCGGCCGCCGCAGCATGTGTACAAGCGGTCGGCCGACCGCCCCGTACACACACACAGCGACGGGCCAATATATCGGTAGATATATTGGCCGTCGGCTGTGCTGCGCGGCCGACGCGATACATCCGTGAACGACGGAGTTCACAGACGTATCGGCCAGACACACTGGCCGACGGTCCCGCAATATATCGGCCATTCAAGAGAACGGCCGATATATCGACCAGTGTGTACGGGCCTTAAGAGATATAGTTGTTAGTAGATTGCCATAGGAGCCGATAATAAGTGTGAATAGACAGTGACGTTTGGTAAGTGTAGGCAGAGCCTCACCTGTCACACTCCAGTATACTCTAGAGCAGGGGTGGGGAACCTCCAGCCGCGGGCCATATAAGGCCCGCAAAGTCGATTGTTCCGGCCCACCTGCTTGTGTGTCAGCGAAACACGCCGCCGCTCAGTATGGTGGTGGTGTGTCTCAGATGTCAGGGCAGGGAGGAGAGCGCAGCTATATGTCCGGCGGCAGTGGCAGGTAGGATCTCAACCAGCCACCGGTTCGTGAGCCAATCAGAGCTCACGGACCGGCAGCCAATCAGGAGCCACTGCTGCCGGTCCACGAGCTCTGATTGGCTCATGTACCGGCGGCTGGTTTGAGATCCTACACACCACCTTCGCCTGACATAGCCGCGCTCTTCTCCCTGCCCTGACCTGCTGACAGCTGAGACTTCCTCCGGTGAGCAGCACAGTGGGGTGGGGGGGCATGTGTGGGGTCATTTGTGTATCTGGCACTGTGGGGGCATTTGTGGATCTGGCACTGTGGGTGAATTTGTGGATCTGGCAGTGTGGGGGCATTTGTCTATCTGGCACTGTGGGTGAATTTGTGGATCTGGCAGTGTGGGGGCATTTGTCTATCTGGCACTGTGGGGGCATTTGTAGATCTGGCACTGTGGCAGCATTTGTGGATTTGGCACTGTCGGGGCATTTATGGATCTGGCACTGTGGGGGCATTTGTGTATCTGGCACTGCACTGGCATATGTGTATCTGGCACTGCACTATTGGGGGCATATGTGTATCACGTCCCATTTTAATTGGCCACACCCATTTTTTGGCATACGCACTAGTACCTCTAAGGGGCATAACTACTGGGGGTATAACTATTGGGGGGCAGGGTAATTTTTAAGTTTAGAACTTTTGTATGGCCCCCAAAGGATTTTATAAATATCCAAATATCCCTTGGTAGAAAAAAAGTTCCCCACCCCTGCTCTAGAGTTTTGAGTAGAAAAATGATTAGAATAATACAAGGAGGATATTTATAAATTATAGTATCATCCTTCTATTATAACTATCATCTTTGTGTTATTATAATTTTTTTTATAGCCAAAACTCACCACCAAAATGTATGTGTGTGTCCAAATCTGGCTCTGATACTAGCCAGTGCCTCACCAGCCAAGGACCTCACCGCACATCAATGCAAATAGGAGACACCGATCTTCACATTACGCCATACAGTAGGAGCCAAATTCACAGTATGCCACAGTATGAGCTGAAATTCACATTACCTCACACAGTATGAGCCAAATTCACATTACGCCACACAATATGAGCCAAATTCATTTACCCCACACAGTATGAGCCGAATTCACATTACACCACACAGTATGAGCCAAATTCACATTACACCACACAGTATGAGCCGAATTCACATTACGCCACACAGTATGAGCCAAATTAATTTACCTCACACAGTATGAGCCGAATTCATATTACGCCACACAGTACGTTCTGTACATGAATAGACCCTTAAGTGACCCGATAATTATTAGCAGCTTAGACAAGCTGCAAATTCGAAGCTGTGTGATCACTGTGCAAGTAAGCACCTTGTATAATCCATAGTCACCAAATGTGTAATTATACAATATCTACTGGACAATACATGCTGCACACATGCGGTTCACTGCTATACATAAAAATAGACTGAAAGGCATATATACAGTATATATATATATATATATATATATATATATATAAAATCTCCACACACACACACACACACACACACACACACACACACACACACACACACACACACACACACACACACACACACACACACAGTGTGTGTGTATGTATGTATATATATATATATATATCAACGGAAAAATAGATATGGGAAGGGATAGGTACATTGAACATAAGTGGGATTTATATATATATATATATATATATGCACACACACACACACACACACACACACACACACACACACACACTCATGTATAGACATGCATATACATGTATACACAAATACACGTATATGTACATGTTTATGTATGTATGTATATAGAGTACAGTATATTTATGAATTAATTGCTTCCCGATTCTGCATCAGTATCAGCACCAGTGTTACTCACAGTCACTTCACACTAACTGCTGCACCACACATCACTCAATTTCCGGGCCGCCCGCCACCTGGTGAAGAGACATGGGAGATGAAGGACCAGCAGCGCCACGTTGAGCGGGAGTATTGTGAATTAGTTGCCCGCACACTCCTTGTGACACCTGCTCCCCGTCTGCCCTCCCACCCACCCACCACCTGCCACCCGGAACCAGAACTGACAAGTAAGTCTCAGCAGAATGTGTCTGCCAGTGGCTCCCAGTCCCCCCTAGAAGAACACTGCCAGTGGTGTGGCGGCTGCGGCACACTAGGACTGAGAGACCGCAGCGGGAGGAAAGCACAGGTGGGAGGGAGGAGAGCGCCGGCAGACATCACCACGTCACATCACAAGGTGACGCCAGTCCTCCCAGTGAGGCCGCCGACCAGTGCACTCAGCATAGTATTAGCAGCAGGCAGTGTGGGCCGGGCGCAGCTGTGGTGGGAGGCACGGAAATTAGCTGCAGGCTGGGGTCCACCGATCACACACTCAGCGATCACTGTGCTACAGCAGGCGTGGTGTGCAGGGGTGCTGGACATTAGGGGGTGCCTGTGCGCACCAGGCACCCCTTGTGCGCACGCCTATGGTAGAAGTATTTTATATTGAATTCAGTAAAATAGGAAACTAATGCAGGAATTGTCAGAGTGCAGCAGCAGTAGAATGTTTTGCAAGGAAGATCAGTCTAGCTGCTGAAATTAAGCTAGTTTGTGGGGTAAGTATGGTTAGGTAAAAAAACAGTAAGCAGACTATTGCAATAATCAATGCAGGACATAAAGGGGGAGATTCAAATGTTTGAAAAGTCAGTTGGGTGTCTGTTTTTTCCTGTCTATTAGATAGGAAAAAACAGACTCCCAACTGACTTTTCAAACATTTGAATCTCCCCCAAAGTGTACACCAGTTAAAGTTATCACAGTGTCTTCTGTGTAATATAGTATGTGTGCATTCTGCATACAGTATGTTTCTTAGATGTATGTAATATTGTTTGGATTGTGGGAAGAAGAGGACAATTCAGAGTCCTAGGCAGTGAGACTGAGATACAGGGTTTATTGCAGGGTTATTTCTGCTGTCAACAGAAATAGAGATGTCAAGTCAGTAACTACTATTGGCTAATTGGAATAATATTAACTCTGTCCATTAATGGCACCTAGAGGGGGGTGGAGTGGGTACTCTTTACTTGTGCCTGTTAGGGGGGCCCAGCAGTGCATGTGAGTGCCATATTGTAATTTTAACATTTTGTAAGAAGGGGACATAGCCACACCTCCCCGAGTGGACCACACACCCTCAAAGTGCCGGGGGCCCATCAGAGTTGCCAGCAGCCATGTTGGTCATGATTTCTTTTGATTCGACCTCCTCCCATTTACTGTTACAAAATAAAGTCAAACTACAGGCTGTACATAGAATTTAATAGTGGCCAAGAAAAAGTTAAAATAAAAAATGACTCAGTCGGTGCCTAGCAGACAGAGAAGCTCCCGAGCCTGTCTCTGGCTGCTGGCCGGTTGCAAGGTGGGCTTGCATTACTGTAAGAGTTATGACTGGCACTGGCTGTAATGTCAGTCTCTGGGTCTGGGTCTACTATGACACCAATCCTTAATAAACAAATGTAAATAGTTCCACAAATGTAGTTTATCAGGTATCAACCATCTGTAACCACATGCATCTGCTGCCACCTCCGCCTCTGTCACTGACATTTTGAATGTCTACACAATAGTAATCCAGTAAAGTGATTAAAGACATTGTAGAATATTGTACTCTCTCACTTGTCTAATTTGTCTTCAAGTCACTGAGAATAATCATACATTGACCCCTGGCTGAGTACTGCCACTAGCATACCGTATAAGATGTAAACCGGCCGCTGGTGACCATGGCTATATGTGACGCATCAACTGGCCAGACTCAGTCTTCTCATCTTCTTCTTCCCTCACTGTGTCAGTGGCCACAGCCCCTTCAGTGACAGCAGCCACAGGAGCCCTTAGTGTCAGCAGTCGTGGCAGCCACTCCAGCCTCCCCCTCTAAAACCGGGACATTTGGGCATCTTGGACAGGACATCGGGAGAAATGCCCCAAAAATGTATACGATCCCAGGAAAACGGAGATGTATAGCAATACTACTGTGCTTTTCTCAGCGTCTTCCAACAGTATATTTACCTTATTTACCAAGTCTGCAATATGCCAAACCTGAGCACTATTTATAGTACAGTCTTGAAACAGATTACCCAATCTTTCCTCCAGATAGTTAATTATCCGACCTCAGCACCTGTCTGACCTTTGATGTGTTCCTGTTCCCTTCCTTTCTGGAACAGTTATTTCCCTGGCTGCTAGAGGAAGTACTGTATTCAGCTTTAGTAATGCTACTCCAGAACTACCAGCCAATTTGGCAATCAGAGCACTAGAACCTTCCGTCAACATTCAACTATAAGATGTGTGAATGAGCAGTCAGCTGATGTGAGGCTACACTTTGTGAATATTACTTAATGTTACTCCATACTGTTTTTTATTAAACTTTAAGGCCTATTCAGTGAACAAATCATTAGAACATACTTTACATTAATTTAGAGATATAACGACAAAATATATGTGTGAAACATGCCTTTATATACAAGAAAGTCCAAATGTTCATATATCCACCTTCTATACACACACACAGTAGAGCAAATAACTTATTGTGTTGTTAAGAAGAATATACTTTCAAAAAATACTTACACGATCTCATGCTAGTTGCTTGAGAGTATAAACAAATATGAAGTATATGTGTATAAAAGGGTTGTTTTCTTAAACATGTCCTTATTGACAGAAGTATAGCACCGGTGAAGAATAGATGAATAGTTGGCAATAAGCTGCTTTTATTGAGCTTTTAACGCAGTTTGTTTCCCTGTAGATCTAAATAACACAAAACAGTCACATTCCTAGATTATGAATGTTTAATTTACATGCAGTTGAAATGCAAGAGATACCCCTTGAGCCTATGACATAAGAAAAGGAATGGAAGAATGTTCACTGATGTTAAATTTCCACAGTGAGTGAACAGAATTGTTATGGGATTTCATTTCCCAAAAATTTACGAAAATAACAGAAAAAAGTTGACTCTTATCTTTTATATGACAGGTGTTATATTCATTGTAAGTGCTGAGCAATCAAACAAATATTATCTAGGAAACAACCAGCAAATTGAAGTGCCTTGTGTATCTGGTAAAGTTTATGTCTCAAAGTTTGTGTGTGTTTTGCATTTATGTTGCTTTCCCCTGTCTATATATAATTAGGATTGAACTGGCCCAAAGGGGTACAGTGGAAACCCCCCAGTGGGCCCCACTGTCTGGGGGTGCACCTCATCCTTTAGGGTTCAGGTTTCAGACTGTGCACTTGAATTATACATTATATATATATATGTTACCTTTTATGGCATATTTTCTGCAGTGCATTGCCATTATTAATCGGGTACATTATCATACATGCACTAGCTGTATTTACGGTAAATATTTATGACGGGGCGCAAGTCATGCATTCTCTAATGGTGTGTTTGCCGGCCACACCCCATCTGGAGACTGATCAGACCACTAAACATGGGCCCCTACCACAGCTTTCCCCCGGTGGACCCTTCATGCCCTAGTCTGACACTGTATGCACTTACAAATATTTTGTGCATTAAACAGTGACGAGATGGGGAATTAATGGTCATCATTAGTTTCTCTTCTAATATCACTTTAGTTACCAAAACATAGAGAGATTAGTAAAGCTCACCCTATCTCAGATGGGATTTACAGCTATATAATTTACAAGGGATTATATTTGTTTCTGAACTTTCTATATATACTGAACCGATAAAAACCTTTGGCTGGATTAACCAGAAATGCTGAAGGTGGTTGGGGGCTGGAGGGGCCCAACGGGGACCCAGGTCAGTGGCTTCTGCTGTATAGCAGTGCAGCCACAGTAGCACATCACAGAAGCAGTGAGCGAAAGGAGACTGCTCAGAGGTAGTGGGCAGAGAGGATGAAGAGGAGTAGTACATTACAGTACAGTACCCCATCCATGCTCTGGCTCATCTGATTTCTCCATTGACAAGTTTATTACACCCATGAAAGATAAGATTAGCTGAAGGCTGCATAAGCCTGAGGCCATATAAGAGCCCAATTTTTTGTGATTGGTTGTTTATGACTTAGCAGTTGCTAGGTAGATAAGTGTTTTCTCTGGTATTTTTCCTATAGGATTATAGGGCTGTCCGTCAAGGATTTAGGGGTTGGTCCCGGAATAATATGTAAGCCATAGTCATGTGCCTCAGACTTCCTCTTGCCATTTTGGAATGGCCCAGGAAGGCTGAGTACTGTGTCTGTGTTCTGTACTGTTATGATTATTTATGTGGATTATGTCCTCACTGCGTTGTGCTGGCCCCCCTCCCCCCCCTTCCACTGGTTTTATCCTCTATCCATTAGATATTTATCCATTATCCTCTATCCATTATCCCCTATCCATAGCCATTGTACTCTTTGGCTCCTGTTCCCCCCGCTGCTGTGCCGCGTCAAGGTAGGGTCTGCTCCCCCCCGCCCCCGTCGCTTAGCTTCGGCCGCGAACTTCCGGAGCTCGTTCCCGGAGCACGGCCTCCCCCTGGCCTCCCCCTGTCCCCATCCCGGTGCCTGAAAGACCCTGCAGCAGTGGGCCCTGGTTGTGTACAGCCGCGGTCGCGGGGGTCACCCCCGGCAGCTGTGGGGCTGCGGGCGACCCAGTCGTCGGCCCGGCGTTCTCCTGCCGCTCCCCCTGCCTCCTACCCGTTACGGCCTGGCCGGAGGCTCCGGCGCCCGCATGGTGCCTGACGGCCCGGGGCTGGCTGCAGAAGGAGGGGGGGCGGGTCCTGGTTGCCGGGTATTTGAGCTGGGGCTGCAGCTGTTACAGCGTGCCCCCAACTTCTACTGCTCTGGGGCTGGCAGCATGTTTCCCCCATGTGGGGGGGCTGGTTTTTTTGGGGTCCGCGCCCTGGGTTTCAGGCGGGTGTCCGCTGGTGGCCGCAGGTGCGGCGGGCGGCTCCCTTTGTACTCGGGGGGTGTCCCTGCTGTGGGTGACCCCCCACTTCTCATCCGGGTGGTTCAGTCCTCCGCCCTCCCCGTTTCCCGGCTTGCAGGCGCCCCGGATGGACGGGTTGGACGGTGCAGGGGTGGCGGCGCAGTCTTCCCCAGTGGCATCTTTCCACCTGCCTGCGGGTTATTCTCCCCCCCCGCACGGCTTCCGGCCGGCATCACTGGGTACGCCCCGTGGGGCATGGCTGCCCTTCTGCCGCTATTTCATCCCTGCCATGCGGGGTTCCCCGTCGCTTCGGCCCGCTTCCCCGCGCCCCCTCCCCCCCCGCCTGTGCCTCCTGTTTCGTGGTTGAAGCGCGGGCGCTTCCTGCGCTTGTTGTCCCCTCTGTTTTGTCTGCGCAGGTGTCTGCGGGTCCGGGGGAGTCAGGCATTAGTCGCGGAGGGACAGGAGGTCGAGGAGGGGTGCGGCTGCAGCGGCAGCGGAAGACGCATCGCCTGGGTCGGTGGCAGTGGAGGCGGCTGATGGTGTTCCAGGTCCTGCAGGCATCGGTAAACATGCTGTTGTTTTCCTCATTGTTACAGTACTTCTTTAACCTTCTGTAGTGTTCCTCTGGTTCTCCTTGCCGCCCGCGTTTAGTTGGCTAGGCTCCTTGCGTGGTGCGTGGCGTTAGGCGTCTCGGAAAGGCATGGCGCCGGCGGCTGCTGTTCCACCGCCCCCTGCGGTTCACGGAGAAGGCAGATGGGGGGGGGGGGGGCATGGGGGGTGACTGCTTTCCGTCCTTTCCTCTGTGGTTCCGGTTTTTGGATTTTACGGCTTCTTGCACCGGGTCGCGACCTGCCGAATATACCCACATGGCGCAATATTTGTTTCAGCGCACGCATTTTAAATACGAGGTTTACGCTTGGGGAGATTACGACGTGACGTCCATCGTGTTCGGGGTGGTTACGTCGATTTTTCACGTGGTTGAGGGTCACACGGCGGGCCGGTCCGCACAGTGGGGTCCCAGGCTGCAGTCCCCTCACAGTTGGCTCTTCTTTTTTGCGCTCCTTGATCTTCCTCGTGGGGTTGGTGCTCAGGGACCCCGGGCTAGTTCCGCCTTATCCTACATTGGTATTATCTTCATGAGGTTTTCTTTTCATGCTCCATTTCCGAGGCCATGCGCAGGGTGAGTCTCGGTCTTTTATGGACTCTGCGTTTTTGTTTCGGGAATTTGGGCCGGGTACCTCCTTTTTTGGCTGACTTATACGTCGGGTCGTGTTTTCCCCTCTTCTCCTGCGCCCCTATCCCCGGCGGGTTGTCGGGCCTCGATTAGGTGCCAGTTTTATGCTGACAGGTGGGTGCCCCTGGGATTTCTGTCTCATGTGCCTCTTTTGAGGTATTGGGAGGCATTTCGGTTTGCAGCTATCCTTCGGTAGGTTGCCGGATCTTTGTTCGAGGTCCTGGGTGTTCCCGTTTCCCCGGTACGCTGCTTGGGCCATACCGGTTTCCTGGGTTTTTTCAGGGGTTGGCGCTGGGCACAATTGCGGGTTGCTGTCGCCTCCCCGCTGACAAGGTACCGTCACTTTTGGGTTTTAGTAACGCCTGCTTGGGGTAACGCGACGTTCGGCTTAAGCTGGGACAGTCGTTGTTAGCTCCTCCCCTTTTGCGAGCAGGTTTATCCCCATGGGTGGCATAGTTTTCTGGACACCTACGGGCCGCTGTGGGGTCATTCGGGTAGCGTCCCGCAGTTTCCCTTCCCGCGAGATCAGAGATGTTTTGGTGGATTTGGTCTTCTTTCCTATAGTCTTTTTAAGGGGAGGTTTTTGGGCCTCCTCCTCCTTGTTCCCTCCGGTCCCCACAGGTTTTGCGACTGTTGCAACATCTGCTAGTCTGCTGGCGGCGCGGTTTTCCCATCGCGCTCCCGGAGTTGGACTGGGTTTGCGGATGCTTTGTCTCATTTTCAGTTTGATAAGTGCCGTGTGTGGGTTCAGAGGGTGGCGACATAGGGTTTCTCCTGCCCGTCTTTTGTCGGGCGGATTGTACAGGCGGGTTGGCTACTCGGACTAGGCATGCGTTGGCTCCTTCCTCGTTTGGGGCGTCTGCTGCGTCCTGGTGTTTTTTCAGTAGGTTGGATACAGCGGATGTGTCCCTGGTAGACAGTTCGAAGGTTTTCGTGTTCGAGCGTTATCGGGGAGGTAGGTCCTAGGCGGCCATGTATCCTGCCCTTGCGGGCATTTCCTTCCGTTCTAGGCTGCGCGGGCTGGTGGACCCCGCCTGGTCTTTCGTCCCTTTCGTGAGCGCGTTATGGTTGGGCTAGGGTGCGCCCCGCGCCTGCGGATACCCGTAGGCCTGCTCCGTGGCAACTTTTGGCGGAGTTGCTGGGTGTGCTGCCTCTTGTCGCCGACTCGGTGTTGGAGGTGGACCCTGTTTGGATTAACCTTTGCTCTGGATTTCTTCTGGGTTTTGCGGGTAAGCGAGGGGTGGCGAGCAGCAGGCAGTTCGGGATCCCGGGGCCTTCTCTGTAACGCGGGTTGCAGGATGGTCGGTTGCTCTGCAGGATGGTGTGATCCACATCGGATCAGGCAGCTGGGGGTCGCTTGGTGTCCCTGGAGGCCCAGGAGGTGGCAGGTGGCTGCCCGCTGCGCCTGGTGCATGAGTATAGCTGGGCCTCCGGGAGGGCGACCAGTTGCTGATACAGGCGCTCGCTGGTCCTCTCACTAATTTACAGTTTGCTACTATGTTTGGGGTTGGTACCCATTCCTTGCGGAATGGGGCGGCTGAGCATGCGGCAGCCGCGGGGTCCTACACGGCAGCTGTTCGGGAGCTGGGCCGTTGGAGGTATACTTCTTGGGTCCTATTCCTTGCAGATTGGGGTGGCTACCATGCGGCAGCCACGGGGTCCTCCACGGTTGCTGTTCAGGAGCTGGGCCGTTGGCGGTATTCTTCTTAGGT
Source organism: Pseudophryne corroboree (assembly GCF_028390025.1). NCBI lineage: Eukaryota > Metazoa > Chordata > Amphibia > Anura > Myobatrachidae > Pseudophryne > Pseudophryne corroboree. The sequence goes on along the minus strand of NC_086444.1, from coordinate 914,108,646 downwards.
CCTATTCCTTGCGGTTTGGGGAGGCTGCCGTGCGGCGGACACAGGGTCCTCCACAGCAGCTATTCAGGAGCTGGGCCGTTGGAGATATACGTCTTAGGGCCTTTTCCTTGTGGATGGGTGGTGGCTACCGTGCGGCAGCCACAGGGTCCTCCACGGCAGCTGTTCAGGAGTGGGGCCGTTGGGGGTATGCTTCTTATAGGTCCTATTCCTTGCGGATTGGGGAGGCTACCATGCGGCAACCACAGGGTCCTCCTCGGCAGCTGTTCCTGTGCTGGGCCGTTGGAGGTATACTTCTTGGGTCCTGTTCCTCGCGGATTGGGGAGGCTGCCATGCGGCAGCCACAGGGTCCTCCACGGCGGCTGTTCAGGAGCTCGGGCATTTGCAGGTATACTTCTTATAGGTCCTATTCCTTGCGGATTGGGGTGGCTACCATGCGGCAGTCACAGGGTCCTCCACGGCAGCTGTTCAGGAGCTGGGGCGTTGAGAGTAAACTTCTTAGGTCCTATTCCTTGCGGATGGGGGTGGCTACCATGTGGCAGCCACAGGGTCCTCCGTGGCAGCTATTCAGGAGGTGGTCCGTTGGAGGTATACTTTTTAGGTCCTATTCCTTGCGGATAGGGGTGGCTGCCATGCGGCAGCCATAGGGTCCTCCTCGGCAGCTATTCAAGGAGTGGTTCGTTGGAGGTATACTTCTTAGGTCCTATTCCTTGCGGATGGTGATGGCTACCATGCGGCAGCCACAGGGTCCTCCACGGCGGCTATTCAGGAGGTGGTCCATTGGAGGTATACTTTTTAGGTCCTATTCCTTGCGGATGGGGGTGGCTACTGTGTGGCAGCCACAGGGTCCTCCACACGGCAGCTATTCAGGAGGTGGTCCGTGGAGGGATACTTACTATAAGCCTTCTGCATGTGGATAATGTTTAGTTGCGACTGTTGCGCTAACCCAAAAACTTGTTTACCCGTCGGTTTTTGAACGGGTAGCGTTCAGGAATCGAGGGTGTGAAGTGAATTTTTTATTTTTCCTCCGAGGGGGCCTAATTACAATTGGCTCATCAAAGGTCCACGGGAGTTTTTTTGAGTTTTCTCCTTCACTTGGGTTAATTCTGTTCTCTGTCACTTGGTTTTCCTATGTGATTTATGTCAGTGTGAGGATTTTAGGGTGTTTTTCTTTTGCAGCCGTCGATGGTTTGAACAGGAGTGGCTGGTTGGCCACTCTTACAATTTTTGGGCGGCAGGGCATTACTTGGCGCGTAGGACAGCTGCTGTTTTGGTCAGGGTGGTTTGTTGGTTGGGTGTCCGTGGTTAAGGGATACTGAGGGGTGTTGGTACAGCTCCTTTGCCACCGTGAGCATAGTTGTGGTCGGCCTGGCGGTATTGTCCTGCGTTTTGGGCGGCGCTGATAGGGGTCGCGTTGACAGCATCTACCTCAATTTGTTCATTAAGGCTGATTTCATGGGCCGCTTTGTCACTGGCCGGAGGTCCGTTTTGGGTGGTCAATTAGTCCAGCGTTTTTTCATTGGAGGGGGCGGTGCGTTTTTCAGCTATTGAGAAAGCCCGCCAGATGGTAATTCTGCTGTTTCGTTGTTGTTATGGCTTTTAGGTGGTCAGGCATCCTCTGCTTGTACTGCGTCAGCGGCAGTTCTACAAGGAGGATGGGGTTAGTCTTCTCCGGCTGGAGTTTTCGGGTTTTCTTAACTGGAGTTTTGGTCCTTTCCATTAGCGATCTTCTTTTCCTGGTTTTTATTGGTTTGGATGGCCAGGCGGTTTGTTAAACCTTTGTGGCGGGAAGTCGCTACCAACCAGCGGTCAGATGGGCATAAGTGGTCATTGTGGGGCACCCTCTTTAGAAGGATGGCAGGTGTGTCCTTACCTTGCGGTTGGACATTTAGACGTTCCCCTGCGGGAACCGAACGTTTGCCAGAGAAAAGAGTGGTGAGTCCTGCACAATGCGGGTTATGCAGGGAGGAGGCGGTGTTGTGGTTTAGTCACCTCCTCAGTTTTTGTGTTTCAATCTAAATGACTGGAGCTGGTGTCTGGTAGCGACTTTTCCTTTGCCATCCTCCAATATAAAATCAATTCAATTACAATTATAGTTTAAAGAACAGGTCAGCGATCAATAAATATCGTCTGACCTTTAACTACAGCTAACCATGTCCATGTCGTTATTTTAGTGTGTCGTTAATTTAGTGGTAAGCTAGCTTAAAGAAGTGTTTATGTCAATCGCAATAAAATTATGGGCGCCTTAGATTAGCTGAAGGCTGCATAAGCCTGAGGCCATATAAGAGCCCAATTTTTTGTGATTGGTTGTTTATGACTAAGCAGTTGCTAGGTAGATTAGTGTTTTCTCTGGTATTTTTCCTATAGGATTATAGGGCTGTCCGTCAAGAATTTAGGGGTTGGTCTCGGAATAATATGTAAACCATAGTCATGTGCCTCAGACTTCCTCTTGCCATTTTGGAATGCCCTCCCGCCCGCCCTGACTATATTTTTTCCTGCATCTTGTCTTTCTCGGTAGGCTCTTGACAGCCAGATTGGCGGGAAGTCGCTACCAACCAGCGGTCAGATGGGCATAAGTGGTCATTGTGGGGCACCCTCTTTAGAAGTACGGCAGGTGTGTCCTTACCTTGCGGTTGGACATTTAGACGTTCCCCTGCGGGAACCGAACGTTTGCCAGAGAAAAGAGTGGTGAGTCCTGCACAATGCGGGTTATGCAGGGAGGAGGTGGTGTTGTGGTTTAGTCCACTCCTCAGTTTTTGTGTTTCAATCTAAATGACTGGAGCTGGTGTCTGGTAGTGACTTTTCCTTTGCCATCCTCCAATATAAAATCAATTCAATTACAATTATAGTTTAAAGAACAGGTCAGCGATCAATAAATATCGTCTGACCTTTAACTACAGCTAACCGTGTCCATGTCGTTATTTTAGTGTGTCATTAATTTAGTGGTAAGCTAGCTTAAAGAAGTGTTTATGTCAATCGCAATAAAATTATGGGCGCCTTATTGGAGTTGTCTTGATTTATGTTATTTATTTTTTTACATTTGTTAATGTTAAATTTAAAAAAAAATAGTCTATGGGATTTGAATGCTGTGTGGGGTTTCATCTTCATTATTTGTGCCAATTGATCCCTTGTCTCAGTCAGGTAGGTTTAGTATCAACTCAGCCTATATGCAGTAGGACCTGATTCTTAGTCAGATGCAGCACCATGGTTGTGTGCAATCAGCTATTCTTAGCATACTGTGTAGGCAGAGAAGTGATTTTTGGCATATCGCCTAGTGGACGGGTCATGGCCAGAGCTCTCTTTATGCGAAATGGACAACAGGCTTTATGTGTTACACAGCAAAATACGTCAGTTGACTAGCCTCAAAAAATGTCTGGGACAATCACTTACAAGACATGGTTTTGCCTTGTAAGTGTTTACCTCTTTAACCTTTCACCAGGCGCACTACTGGGACTCCTGGGTACAGGCGCCTATTAGAAAATCATCATTAGCAACTAATTAACTCAATTCTAACGTCTTAAACTAATCAGTGACCTTCATTAGAATGTACAAAGAGAGAAAGAGAGAAATCTTAGGGCCATTTCAGCAGAAAATCTGAAGCAAAAAAGAGAAAACACGAACATGAGTGTAAGTCTGGGCGCAGTGTTCCTGAGAGGTCACCCTGGACAAACCTACATATTTCTGCAAAATATCCACAACCTTTGTAATTTTCATTCATAAAATGAGCAAAATAAACAATTAATAGATGAAAATAAAAGGAAAAATGAACCTTCAAAAGTCGGAGGAGTTTGGGAGCAGCGTGAGGCCAGGAGGGTCACTACTGCACTCCATGCAGGCGGCGGGAAAACTGACTAGGGGGGTTGCGAACAGCACCTAGAGATAGAAAGGTACTAGGAGGGACAGGCCCCTGCGCCCCCTTGGGGCAGAGAGAGGAGCGAGTACAGCTTTGCGGCACCTGTCAGGCCAGCTGTGCCTGACTGAGGGTTAAATAAACATCTGAGATCGTCCGGCATCCTGCACATCCGTCGAGCTTGGACTCCATTACATTCCGCCACTACTTCGGTTTGAATACAGGTATTACACTGTGTAGTGAGTTATTATGCCATATCCCAACTTCACATGCCGTGGCATGTGTATAAGATATTCCACATAACACATGCTATGTGGCAGAAAAAAATATAGGTAAATGAGGACAAATATGTAAATCCTTCCCTCAGAAGATTTTAAATTATGTTGATATCTTGGAACAGAAATCTGTGCAACTTTTTTATTAAATGAGAATACTATATTATATTGTTATTTCTTACAAAACCAATCCAGGCATAAGTAAACACAGTTTTTTTCTACTGTACATCAAGACTTAACAATGTAGTGCATAGGTTCTCAAAACGGTTCCTCAGGACCCCACACAGTGCATGTTTTCCAGGTCTCCTCACAGAATCGCAAGTAAAATAATGAGCACCACCTGTGGATCTTTTAAAATGTGTCAGTGAGTAATGAGTACACCTGTGCTCCTGCTGGTGACCTGGAAAACATTAACTGTGTGGGGTCATGAGGACATAGCATGAGAACCACTGATGTAGTGCATGCACAGTATAGATGAATGCATCTCAGCAGCATACCACCTGGCTGTATAAATAGGGTTTTTTGACATTGACAGTGAACAAACTTTACCCATGAAGCGGGTGAAGCTACTCACAAGCCCCAAAATTACAGTATATGAACAAAAAGCCTACACAAAAAAAGTCAAGAACGTGAAAAATTGCTTTACTACTCAAATAACAGCACAAGCATGTACTAAACTATATACCATTACTCCAGAAGGTATTTGTGAACCCCCAATGCTACACATGTAATAGATTTTGTTTTACAATTTTGGTTTCTTGGCATTACTGTTCAAAGTTCATTTCAAAAGCACAGTACATTACAACACCGTCACTATGCGATTTGGAAATGTGCAGTATGTGAGTCATTTTGGAATCTATTGACTATAATTGCAAATTCAAATTTGGGGTGCTATAATTTCAGTCACTGTATATGACTTTAAGCATTTGGCTAGAATTAGTTACTGTACATGTTTTCCCAATCCAACATCAGTGGGCTGTTTCCAGAAAAAAAAGCTCAACTGCTTTGTTTGGCAATCAAGCATTTCCACAGGAGTTTTGATGTTTAATGTTTGGGTTTCTTTACATATTTTTTTGTTTTACTTTTTTGTTTTGTTTTATTGGCCTTTGCAGGTGCTGATATTTATTGCTCTAGCTAAATCTTGAAAAATATGTCTGCAATTATTTTCATCATATAATATGAATAAAGTACAATGGTAGGGAAAACAATGCTTAAAGGTCACATTTCTAACCAGTAACATACCTTGCCAGATATACTGTATTTGCCATTAGGATTTCTCAGCTCCATCAGGTGTTATTCATTTGCTTCATCTGCCTTACAAAGCTATATGCTGTTTTAAGGATTTCTCTTCAATGGCAATCCAAACCGTGTATGCAATTACAGTACATAATATTCAATATATTGATTTTGTTTCATTTAAATAAACTCTTTGGGGTCAAACTAGTGGCCCGAGGCTGGTCTGTGGCCCACCAGTAGTGTACCTGTAGCATACTTGCCTACCTGACCCTCTCCATGAGGGAGAAAATGCTCTGTTCCTGGACTTTCCTGGTAATGTATGATTGCCATCACCTGTGGTAAGCTAGTTAATTGATAAGAAAGGTGTTTCACCACAGGTGATGGCAATCATACATTACCAGGAAACTCCAGGAACAGAGCATTTTCTCCCTCATGGAGAGGGTCAGGTAGGCAAGTATGACCTGTAGGTTTGCATATGAATGAGTGGTGGCAAAAATTTTTAACTGGCAACAAACTGCAGCACTGATGTGCTCTGTGATTTTTCATTTGCACAAGTGTCTCGATGTCCCTAAGTGGAGTTCACGGTCACACTCACTTCCCAGTCTTTGTAAAAACTTCTGATCTCAGTATATGCCTAAAGCTGCATGTGTGCAAATATCATTGCAATGTCCATCCTATAGTACATTACTTCTATGGACACATGACACTTTAGTTTGTTGCACTGCAGAACGAGCAGTGCTTATGCAATATGCTGGACTTACTATTCCCCTGATGAAGGCAGACGAAACAGCTGTTGGGATGTTGAGTATATCATCAATTATTATACCTTGCTGCTAAAATTCCGTTGTGCTGCCTGTTTGCATTTGGATATTGCACTTTCATGAGATAAAATATTTTTTTATGGCTGAATAGTGTGCTGGTCTATCCTAAGCTTGGTTCCTGTTGGATTCTCTGGTTTAAGGACAATATTATATTATTTATCTGACCTGGCACCTATATGTTGACTTGGAAGTGTGTTACGGCTCTTTCTGTGGAAATTTTTATATATATATATATATATATATATATATATATATATATATATATATACTGTAACACTGTAAGGATACAAGGTGCCGTTTCGTGGGATATATGGCAGCCTGCAGCAGCTGAGGAACCACACAAGTCCAGTTTCTGGTACAACTGGCCCCAGCCAGTTTTATTATACAGAAAATAAAACAAACAGCAAAAGAAAATACCTTGCCTGTCCGACACTAACTAAACACAAGATGTTCCTAACTGTCACTAAACAAAAAAACACAGAGTTCTCCCGTACACTGTATAGCTCACTTGTATCAGGAAGCTTGTTTCTCTCACAGAGATCTTGCAGTCTTCCCAGGCAGTCTGCCCACCCTAATCAGGCCAGCAGCTCTATAACACTCTTACACAGCTGAAAGCCTGATTAGCCTTCTGTGAGGCCAAAGACCCAAACTGGGCCCAATGTCTGGAACTTGCCCCATCTCTCTTTCAGGGCCCTTTCCCAGCTTTTCCAACAAACTGAAAAGGTTCTAACAAAACAAAACATATTCCTAGCAGTTTTCATTTTTTTAATACATGTAAGACAAGAACCTGGGACAAACATACCTGCCCTCAAACACTATCCCAGTGTTCTTGTCACATATCCCCCTCCCCTGTTTCGAGCTAGGGGCCGGAACACTTGTAGCCCCCAAACAGAAGATGCGGGACAATGCATCTGCGTTGGCCAATTGTATACCCGGTCTATGTTCGACAGTAAACTTAAAATCCTGCAACGCTAGAAACCATCTAGTTACACGAGCATTCTTGCCTCTATTTACATACATCCATTTTAAAGGGGCATGATCCGTCACTAGTCTGAATTGTCTACCCAAGAGGTAATATCTCAAGGTATCTAGTGCCCACTGAATGGCCAAAGCCTCCTTTTCCACAATAGCATACCTTTTTTCATGCTCATTGAGTTTCCTACTCAAATAAATGATAGGATGTTCGTCCCCATCTCTGGTTTGGGACAGCACAGCGCCTATCCCTACCTCTGAGGCATCTGTCTGTACCACAAATTCTTTTGAAAAATCTGGTGTTATCAACACCGGTTGTGAACACAAAGCCACTTTTAACGCTTGGAACGCTTTTTCTGCATCAGGGTTCCACTTCACCATATTTGACTGCTTCCCTTTGGTAAGGTCTGACAACGGCACCGCTGTGGTCACAAAATTGGGAATAAACTGTCTATAATACCCAGTTATTCCCAAAACAGCCCTTACCTGTTTTTTATTCACTGGACGAGACCAGTTTTGAATAGCATTAATTTTATTCAATTGGGGCCTAATCAGACCTCTGCCTATGGTGAAGCCCAAGTATTTGACCTCCTCCATTGCGAGGCAGCACTTCTTTGGGTTAGCAGTTAACCCTGCCTCTCTGATTGAGTCCAGTACTGCTTGTACTTTAACCAAATGGGACCCCCAGTCTGTACTGTGAATTACCACATCATCCAAATATGTAGCTGCATATTTTCTATGGGGCCTCAAAATTTTATCCATCGCCCGTTGAAAGGTTGCTGGAGCCCCATGCAACCCAAAGGGTAACATCTTATACTGGTACAGCCCCTCCGGAACCGAAAAGGCTGTTTTTTATTTTGCGCTATCAGATAAAGGTATTTGCCAGTAACCTTTGGTCAGGTCCAACGTGGTCAGAAACCTGGCTGTTCCCAGCCTTTCTATAAGCTCATCCACATGGGGCATGGGGTATGCGTCACACTTGGACACCTCATTTAACTTACGAAAGTCATTACAGAAGCGTATGCTACCGTCGGGCTTCAGGATGAGCACTATGGGACTGGACCACTCACTGTTAGATTCCTCTATGACTCCAAGTTCTAACATGGTTTTAACTTCTTTAGAAACAGCTTCTCGCTGAGCTTCAGGAATACTATATGGCTTTAAATGAACCCTGACCCCTGGTTCTGTGACAATGTCATGTTTTATTATGGTCGTTCGGCCAGGCAGCTCTGAAAATATCTCCCTATTTTGGATGAGAAATTATTTAACCTGATTGTTCTGATCAGCTGATGATGTCTCTGACACCTTTACTGCGGGAAGCAACCGAGGTGAAGACACCGAAGGGCAAGGCTCTGCTGACAGAGACAACCTATCTTTCCAGGGTTTAATTAAGTTAACATGGTAGATTTGTTCGGGTTTTCTCTTTCCCGGCTGGTATACTTTGTAATTAACCTCATTCACTTTTTCCCTAATCTCAAATGGACCCTGCCATTTAGCTAGGAATTTGCTTTCCACAGTGGGTACCAAAACAAGAACTCTATCTCCAGGAGCAAATTCCCGTATCTTGGCACTCCGGTTATAGACCCTCTGTTGAGCACTTTGGGCCTGTTCCATGTGCTCTCTGACAACAGGTACCACGGCTGCAATCCTATCCTGCATTTGTGTTACATGTTCAATAACGCTTCTATAAGGAGTGGGCTGTCCTTCCCACGTCTCTTTGGCAATGTCCAACAGCCCTCTGGGGTGTCTACCATACAACAAATCAAATGGAGAAAACCCCGTAGAGGACTGAGGAACTTCTCTGATGGCCATTAACAAGTAGGGCAACAAACAATCACAGTTTTTCCCATCTCTCTCAACAACCTTTTTTAACATACTTTTTAATGTTTTATTAAACCTTTCCACCAACCCGTCAGTTTGGGGATGGTAGATGGACGTCCTGAGGTGAGTGACCTTAAATAATTTGCACAATTCTTTCATGATCCTTGACATAAATGGAGTATCTTGGTCAGTCAAAATTTCTTTTGGTATTCCCACTCTACTAAAAACCTGCACCAGCTCCCTAGCTATCGCCTTGGTTGTGATAGTGCGTAAAGGGACAGCCTCAGGATATCGAGTGGCATAGTCCATAATTACCAGGATATACTGATGGCCCCGAGCAGACTTTAACAAGGGCCCCACGAGATCAATGGCTATTCTGTCAAACGGGACCTCTATAATAGGCATGGGAACTAGTGGCCTCCTGAAATGGGGTCTAGGGGCATGATACTGGCATTCAGAACAGGAAGAACAATATTCAGACACTTCTTTATAAACCCCTGGCCAAAAGAACCTTTGTAAAACTCTTTCAGTGGTTTTTTCTGCCCCTAAATGTCCTGCGGTAACGTGACTATGAGCTAAATCTAGTACCGTTCTCCGATAAGGCTGGGGATCTACCAGCTGTTCCACCACATCCTCACCCCTTTTGACAATGAGCTCATTACAGATGGCCATGTGGGTATACGTAACCCTGTCACCTAGTATCACAGGTTCCCCATTAACAACCTTAACATTCTCTCTAGCCTTTATTAAGGTAGGATCCTTTAACTGTTCAGACGCAAACAGATCCTTCTTTACCTCCAGGTCAGGCACGCTTTCAGTTCTAACTACTATGTCTCTGTTCCCAGCAAGAGGGTCCTCACTGGACTCCCCATCTGTCACTTCCCCAGCCAAACTAGCAAAAGGCAAAGGGTCAGAAAGTTCCGAAGACACACGTACATCCATAAAATCACCGGTATTATCAACTGGCTCTTTACTTCTCACATCTGTTGATAACCGTGATTCCCACAGTTTCCAAAAATGAGGAAAATCCCTCCCTATTATGGCCTCATGCACCAAGGTGGGGACCAGTCCTACTTTAACAATTGCTGACCCACAACAAGTTTCTATATTCACTTCAGCAGTGACATAATGTTGGGTATCCCCATGTATGCAAGTTACCCCAATAGGTATTTGCTGGACCTTAAAGGGGTTCACTAACCCAGCTTTCACGAGGGTAACTAAACTTCCTGAATCTAGCAAGGCCTCTACCCGGTTACCCTCTAAGAACACATCACACATTTGTTTTTCCAGCTCAGGTGAAGGTACCACAGTACAGGCTAACCTAGCAAAGAAAGACATTCTGCGACATTCAAAGGCAGCATCACATTGCATGGGTTCTTGCGTGACTGGGCAATTGGCAATAACATGACCTGGCATACCACACCTAAAACATTTAATCACACGATTATCAACCCGTTTGGGCAGCATAGACCGTTCTAGCCCCATTGGCCTGTCTCCAGGGCCAGTATTTACAGTCTCTCCAGCCTTGCGTTCTCTTAACCGCCCAGCAACGTTTTCCCACGAAACAGTCTTACCAGTCTTTACTGAAGGGCGCTGTCAAGGATCTATGGGTTGCTGGGTGGTCATCAGTAGTTCCTCTGCTGCCAAATACCTCTCTACCATGTCCACTAATTGGTCAGCAGTACCCGGGTTCCCATGGCTCACCCACTTACGCAGGACCATGGGCAAAGATCTCAAGTAGCGGTCCATGACAACTCTTTCAACCATCTGGGGACCAGTTAATGTCTCTGGCTGTAACCATTTTTTTGTTAGCTGAATAAGGTTGTGCATCTGGGAGCGAGGAGGCTTCTCCATGGCGTACACCCAACGGTGCACCCGTTGTGCTCGTACTGACAGCGTGACTCCCAGGCGGGTCAGGATCTCAGTCTTTAGTTTATCCTAGTCCCGAGCCTCAGCAGGGCTTAAATCAAAGTACGCTTTTTGGGGCTCAACTGACAGAAAAGGTTCCAGCAGACTGGCCCACTGTGCTTTCGGCCAGTTCTCACGCTCGGCAGTCCTTTCAAACGTGGTCAAGTAGGCCTCCACATCATCAGCCTCTGTCATTTTCTGCATGAAGTGACTGGCCCGTATAGAACTAAAGCTTATCGGAGCACTGACGGCCATATCTCCAATCCGGGCTGCAAGGCTCTGTATCACTTCTGTTAAGGCCTCTCGCTGTAGTCTCCAATTTTCCTCCATTGCCACCTGCTGCTGTCTGTTGGCCTCCTGCTGAGCCGCTGTAGCTTGCAGCAAGGCTTTGAGCAGTTCCTCCATGTCGACAGACTTTTCAGGCGGCTTTGTAGCTGCTTTAACCCAGGACATATATCAAATCCTCAGGGCGAGTCTCAGTAACTTCACACTGGGCTGTATCTGCATAATCCACCATTTTCTGCAGGCCTCACAAAGCTTCTGCTTTCACTTATGCGCAGAACGGAGTGCTCGCATTCTTCACCAAGTTGTAACACTGTAAGGGTACAAGGTGCCGTTTCCTGGGATAAATGGCAGCCTGCAGCAGCTGAGGAACCACACAAGTCCAGTTTCCGGTACAACTGGCCCCAGCCAGTTTTATTATACAGAAAATAAAACAAACAGCAAAAGAAAATACCTTGCCTGTCCGGCACTAACTAAACACAAGATGTTCCTAACTGTCACTAAACAAAAAAAACACAGAGTTCTACAGTACACTGTATAGCTCACTTGTATCAGGAAGCTTGTTTCTCTCACAGAGATCTCGCAGTCTTCCCAGGCAGTCTGCCCACCCTAATCAGGCCAGCAGCTCTATAACACTCTTACACAGCTGAAAGCCTGATTAGCCTTCTGTGAGGCCAAAGACCCGAACTGGGCCCAATGTCTGGAACTTGCCCCATCTCTCTTTCAGGGCCCTTTCCCAGCTTTTCCAACAAACTGAAAAGGTTCTAACAAAACAAAACATATTCCTAGCAGTTTTCATTTTTTTAATACATGTAAGACAAGAACCTGGGACAAACATACCTGCCCTCAAACACTATCCCAGTGTTCTTGTCACAATACACATGAGTATATGTGTGTATATATATACATATATAGATATAGATATAGATATAGATATATAGATAGCAAGAGGGTATCAGGCGGCACTCAGCAGACTTGAGACAAATACTTATGCAGGTGTCATTTATTGATCCTAACAAGCCTAAATACACTCACCTGCTCCAAGGTGAGTGATTAGGCTTGTTAGGATCTGATGTCTAGTGTTATATATGTTTGTATTTGTTCACTGTTGCACTTATCTGGCCCTGAGGATGGAGAGCCTTCTCCGAAACATGTCGGCCCATGGTCAATAAATGACACCTGCATAAGTTTTTGTCTCAAGTCTGTTGAGTGCCGCCTGATACACTCTTGCCATATAGTGGAGCTTCCATACTCCACGAGGAGGGCACCGCAGCGTTTACACCTTTACAGCTCTGAGTGCTGGACTACCACTGGACTCTTTTATATATATATATATATATATATATATTATACACCTCTCCTTAATAGCCTAATAATAACCCCTAACCTTAACCCACACTGCTAACTCAACCCTTATATCCTATCCCTAATACCCTAACCCCAATACCCTAACCCAAGTTTTGAGACGGTTACCTGAGGGCTTGGTATTTTGCCGGGGGGGGGGGGAGCTGACTATTTGCCTAGGGTGCCGAGAAACCTTGCACCAGCCCTGTTTATACCTATCCAATAAACAAGACACATTTCCCTAAATGCTTTTTCAACCCTCGCAGCTCTGTACATAGGGCCTGATTTAGACCTAATCGCTGCTGTGCGAAATTGCACAGCTGCCGATTATCGAATGACTGTGACAGGATTGTGCGAAAATTTCGATTGCACAGCGTACGCAAGGTGATTGACAGAAATAGGACAGTTGTGGGTGGTAACTGGACATTTTCTGGGAGTGTCAGGAAAAACGCAGGCATTCCCAAGCGTTTTCAGTGAGGGTGTATGACATCAGATCCGGGCCCAATCAGCCTGATTCTTTTGCACTGGGGGAGTAAGTCTTGGGCTACGCACAGAGTGCACAAACTGGAAAAATCATTCGATGGTGAGTGAGTTGTGAACGGATTTGCATATGTCCGCTGTCTGGCGAAGTTTTCGTACAGCATACGCATGCATTTGCACACTTGCACGGGGCAGGTTTCACTCTCCGTGGGCAGCGACTATCTGATCACAGACCTCTGCAAATTTGAAGCACAGCGATCAGGTCTGAATTAGGCCCATAATTCCATCATGCAAACTGAAATCTGACTATTTTTAGGTTAATTCACAGTTAACAAGTATTACTGTGATCAGCCCAATAGCCCAACTACCTGAATGTTGCAGGTATAGAATAGGGGTAATCAGGGACGTGCGGTGAGCTAAATAGCTCAGGAGTCACTGACTAGCACCAGAGCCAGATTTACATGCAATATATGAGCCAAAACGTACATCTGGGCATTATACACAGGTGCAGCAGTATAAACTCCTGGAAATTTGGTGAGTTTTGATCAGAGATGTGCGGAAAAGTTAGCCAGGTGAGGCACTTCTAATAATTTTTATAGCCAAAACAATGGAGTAAAAAGTCTATGGCAGGTGAGGCAGTGCCTCACCTGCCATCGACTTTTTACTCCATTGTTTTGGCTATAAAAATTATTAGAATAATGCAAAGAAGATATTTCAAACATTTTTTGTATTTTTCAGACACTTTACGCAGTCAAAACCCTGGCACAAACGTTAGTATGACAGGAAAGGCTCTGCCTCACCTGCCTCACCCCACCGCACGTCACTGGGGGTAATCCATGAAAGATTGGTTTAATACACTGTAAAACATGAATTTACTAGTTCCATTCACTGTTTCCTTAAAAACAGTGATAAGTGAGAAAAAGTCTAAATATTTGCTATAACTATAAGGAACTTATGCCCAAATACAGTATATTAAGCCTTAACAAGAGATAAAGTGGAGACAGATAAAGAGTGATAAATGTCCAGCCAATAAGCTTCTAATTGTCATTTTTCAAACACAGCCTGCGACATGGCAGTTAGGAAGCTGATTGGCTGGTCATTTATCTATCTTTATCTGTCCTCACTTTATCTCTTGTTAAGGCTTGATACATTTGTACCTAAAACACATCTGCTGGAAGCCCGAAGTAAGCAAGTGTGTCATTGAAAAGAATGGGAAATCTACTGTATACTAATAAGCAAATAAACAAATACATATTGGAGCATAATCCTCAATCATACCCATTATAAGACAGCCTAAACCAGAAATTACATAAGGGCAGCTGTCTATGAATATGAAGTTGATATGAGATATTAGATAAGCTACTGTACTGTATAAATTTTTGGTACTTGACCATCTGTTGTTATTATTATTATTATTATTATTATTATTGTGTATTTTGATATTATTACTAGAGATGAGCGCCTGAAATTTTTCGGGTTTTGTGTTTTGGTTTTGGGTTTGGTTCCGCGGCCGTGTTTTGGGTTCGAACGCGTTTTGGCAAAACCTCACCGAATTTTTTTTGTCGGATTCGGGTGTGTTTTGGATTCGGGTGTTTTTTTCAAAAAACACTAAAAAACAGCTTAAATCATAGAATTTGGGGGTCATTTTGATCCCAAAGTATTATTAACCTCAAAAACCATAATTTACACTCATTTTCAGTCTATTCTGAATACCTCACACCTCACAATATTATTTTTAGTCCTAAAATTTGCACCGAGGTCGCTGTGTGAGTAAGATAAGCGACCCTAGTGGCCGACACAAACACCGGGCCCATCTAGGAGTGGCACTGCAGTGTCACGCAGGATGTCCCTTCCAAAAAACCCTCCCCAAACAGCACATGACGCAAAGAAAAAAAGAGGCGCAATGAGGTAGCTGTGTGAGTAAGATTAGCGACCCTAGTGGCCGACACAAACACCGGGCCCATCTAGGAGTGGCACTGCAGTGTCACGCAGGATGTCCCTTCCAAAAAACCCTCCCCAAACAGCACATGACGCAAAGAAAAAAAGAGGCGCAATGAGGTAGCTGTGTGAGTAAGATTAGCGACCCTAGTGGCCGACACAAACACCGGGCCCATCTAGGAGTGGCACTGCAGTGTCACGCAGGATGTCCCTTCCAAAAAACCCTCCCCAAACAGCACATGACGCAAAGAAAAAAAGAGGCGCAATGAGGTAGCTGACTGTGTGAGTAAGATTAGCGACCCTAGTGGCCGACACAAACACCGGGCCCATTTAGGAGTGGCACTGCAGTGTCACGCAGGATGTCCCTTCCAAAAAACCCTCCCCAATCAGCACATGATGCAAAGAAAAAGAAAAGAAAAAAGAGGTGCAAGATGGAATTGTCCTTGGGCCCTCCCACCCACCCTTATGTTGTATAAACAAAACAGGACATGCACACTTTAACCAACCCATCATTTCAGTGACAGGGTCTGCCACACGACTGTGACTGATATGACGGGTTGGTTTGGACCCCCCCCAAAAAAGAAGCAATTAATCTCTCCTTGCACAAACTGGCTCTACAGAGGCAAGATGTCCACCTCATCATCACCCTCCGATATATCACCGTGTACATCCCCCTCCTCACAGATTATCAATTCGTCCCCACTGGAATCCACCATCTCAGCTCCCTGTGTACTTTGTGGAGGCAATTGCTGCTGGTCAATGTCTCCGCGGAGGAATTGATTATAATTCATTTTAATGAACATCATCTTCTCCACATTTTCTGGATGTAACCTCGTACGCCGATTGCTGACAAGGTGAGCGGCGGCACTAAACACTCTTTCGGAGTACACACTTGTGGGAGGGCAACTTAGGTAGAATAAAGCCAGTTTGTGCAAGGGCCTCCAAATTGCCTCTTTTTCCTGCCAGTATAAGTACGGACTGTGTGACGTGCCTACTTGGATGCGGTCACTCATTTAATCCTCCACCATTCTATCAATGTTGAGAGAATCATATGCAGTGACAGTAGACGACATGTCCGTAATCGTTGTCAGGTCCTTCAGTCCGGACCAGATGTCAGCATCAGCAGTCGCTCCAGACTGCCCTGCATCACCGCCAGCGGGTGGGCTCGGAATTCTGAGCCTTTTCCTCGCACCCCCAGTTGCGGGAGAATGTGAAGGAGGAGATGTTGACAGGTCGCGTTCCGCTTGACTTGACAATTTTGTCACCAGCAGGTCTTTCAACCCCAGCAGACTTGTGTCTGCCGGAAAGAGAGATCCAAGGTAGGCTTTAAATCTAGGATCGAGCACGGTGGCCAAAATGTAGTGCTCTGATTTCAACAGATTGACCACCCGTGAATCCTTGTTAAGCGAATTAAGGGCTCCATCCACAAGTCCCACATGCCTAGCGGAATCGCTCCGTGTTAGCTCCTCCTTCAATGTCTCCAGCTTCTTCTGCAAAAGCCTGATGAGGGGAATGACCTGACTCAGGCTGGCAGTGTCTGAACTGACTTCACGTGTGGCAAGTTCAAAGGGCATCAGAACCTTGCACAACGTTGAAATCATTCTCCACTGCGCTTGAGACAGGTGCATTCCACCTACTATATCGTGCTCAATTGTATAGGCTTGAATGGCCTTTTGCTGCTCCTCCAACCTCTGAAGCATATAGAGGGTTGAATTCCACCTCGTTACCACTTCTTGCTTCAGATGATGGCAGGGCAGGTTCAGTAGTTTTTGGTGGTGCTCCAGTCTTCTGTACGTGGTGCCTGTACGCCGAAAGTGTCCCGCAATTCTTCTGGCCACCGACAGCATCTCTTGCACGCCCCTGTCGTTTTTTAAAAAATTCTGCACCACCAAATTCAAGGTATGTGCAAAACATGGGACGTGCTGGAATTTGCCCATATTTAATGCACACACAATATTGCTGGCGTTGTCCGATGCCACAAATCCACAGGAGAGTCCAATTGGGGTAAGCCATTCCGCGATGATCTTCCTCAGTTGCCGTAAGAGGTTTTCAGCTGTGTGCGTATTCTGGAAAGCGGTGATACAAAGCGTAGCCTGCCTAGGAAAGAGTTGGCGTTTGCGAGATGCTGCTACTGGTGCCGCCGCTGCTGTTCTTGCGGCGGGAGTCCATACATCTACCCAGTGGGCTGTCACAGTCATATAGTCCTGACCCTGCCCTGCTCCACTTGTCCACATGTCCGTGGTTAAGTGGACATTGGGTACAACTGCATTTTTTAGGACACTGGTGAGTCTTTTTCTGACGTCCGTGTACATTCTCGGTATCGCCTGCCTAGAGAAGTGGAACCTAGATGGTATTTGGTAACGGGGGCACACTGCCTCAATAAATTGTCTAGTTCCCTGTGAACTAACGGCGGATACCGGACGCACGTCTAACACCAACATAGTTGTCAAGGCCTCAGTTATCCGCTTTGCAGCAGGATGACTGCTGTGATATTTCATCTTCCTCGCAAAGGACTGTTGAACAGTCAATTGCTTACTGGAAGTAGTACAAGTGGGCTTACGACTTCCCCTCTAGGATGACCATCGACTCCCAGCAGCAACAACAGCAGCGCCAGCAGCAGTAGGCGTTACACGCAAGGATGCATCGGAGGAATCCCAGGCAGGAGAGGAATCGTCAGAATTGCCAGTGACATGGCCTGCAGGACTATTGGCATTCCTGGGGAAGGAGGAAATTGACACTGAGGGAGTTGGTGGGGTGGTTTGCGTGAGCTTGGTTACAAGAGGAAGGGATTTACTGGTCAGTGGACTGCTTCCGCTGTCACCCAAAGTTTTTGAACTTGTCACTGACTTATTATGAATGCGCTGCAGGTGACGTATAAGGGAGGATGTTCCGAGGTGGTTAACGTCCTTACCCCTACTTATTACAGCTTGACAAAGGGAACACACGGCTTGACACCTGTTGTCCGCATTTCTGTTGAAATACCTCCACACCGAAGAGCTGATTTTTTTGGTATTTTCACCTGGCATGTCAACGGCCATATTCCTCCCACGGACAACAGGTGTCTCCCCGGGTGCCTGACTTAAACAAACCACCTCACCATCAGAATCCTCCTGGTCAATTTCCTCCCCAGCGCCAGCAACACCCATATCCTCCTCATCCTGGTGTACTTCAACACTGACATCTTCAATCTGACTATCAGGAACTGGACTGCGGGTGCTCCTTCCAGCACTTGCAGGGGGCGTGCAAATGGTGGAAGGCGCATGCTCTTCACGTCCAGTGTTGGGAAGGTCAGGCATCGCAACCGACACAATTGGACTCTCCTTGTGGATTTGGGATTTCGAAGAATGCACAGTTCTTTGCTGTGCTGCTTTTGCCAGCTTGAGTCTTTTCATTTTTCTAGCGAGAGGCTGAGTGCTTCCATCCTCATGTGAAGCTGAACCACTAGCCATGAACATAGGCCAGGGCCTCAGCCGTTCCTTGCCACTCCGTGTCGTAAATGGCATATTGGCAAGTTTACGCTTCTCCTCCGACAATTTTATTTTAGGTTTTGGAGTCCTTTTTTTTCTGATATTTGGTGTTTTGGATTTGACATGCTCTGTACTATGACATTGGGCATCGGCCTTGGCAGACGACGTTGCTGGCATTTCATCGTCTCGGCCATGACTAGTGGCAGCAGCTTCAGCACGAGGTGGAAGTGGATCTTGATCTTTCCCTAATTTTGGAACCTCAACATTTTTGTTCTCCATATTTTAATAGGCACAACTAAAAGGCACCTCAGGTAAACAATGGAGATGGATACTAGTATACAATTATGGACTGCCTGCCGAGTGCAGACACAGAGGTAGCCACAGCCGTGAACTACCGTACTGTACTGTGTCTGCTGCTAATATAGACTGGTTGATAAAGAGATGTCTATGTAACTATGTATGTATAAAGAAGAAAGAAAAAAAAACCACGGTTAGGTGGTATACAATTATGGACGGACTGCCTGCCGAGTGCAGACACAGAGGTAGCCACAGCCGTGAACTACCGTACTGTACTGTGTCTGCTGCTAATATAGACTGGTTGATAAAGAGATGTCTATGTAACTATGTATGTATAAAGAAGAAAGAAAAAAAAACCACGGTTAGGTGGTATACAATTATGGACGGACTGCCTGCCGAGTGCAGACACAGAGGTAGCCACAGCCGTGAACTACCGTACTGTACTGTGTCTGCTGCTAATATAGACTGGTTGATAAAGAGATGTCTATGTAACTATGTATGTATAAAGAAGAAAGAAAAAAAAACCACGGTTAGGTGGTATACAATTATGGACGGACTGCCTGCCGAGTGCAGACACAGAGGTAGCCACAGCCGTGAACTACCGTACTGTACTGTGTCTGCTGCTAATATAGACTGGTTGATAAAGAGATGTCTATGTAACTATGTATGTATAAAGAAGAAAGAAAAAAAAACCACGGTTAGGTGGTATACAATTATGGACGGACTGCCTGCCGAGTGCAGACACAGAGGTAGCCACAGCCGTGAACTACCGTACTGTACTGTGTCTGCTGCTAATATAGACTGGTTGATAAAGAGATGTCTATGTAACTATGTATGTATAAAGAAGAAAGAAAAAAAAACCACGGTTAGGTGGTATACAATTATGGACGGACTGCCTGCCGAGTGCAGACACAGAGGTAGCCACAGCCGTGAACTACCGTACTGTACTGTGTCTGCTGCTAATATAGACTGGTTGATAAAGAGATGTCTATGTAACTATGTATGTATAAAGAAGAAAGAAAAAAAAAACACGGTTAGGTGGTATACAATTATGGACGGACTGCCTACCGAGTGCAGACACAGAGGTAGCCACAGCCGTGAACTACCGTACTGTACTGTGTCTGCTGCTAATATAGACTGGTTGATAAAGAGATGTCGTAGTAGTATGTATGTATAAAGAAGAAAAAAAAACCACGGTTAGGTGGTATACAATTATGGACGGACTGCCTGCCGAGTGCAGACACAGAGGTAGCCACAGCCGTGAACTACCGTACTGTGTCTGCTGCGACTGGATGATAAATGATATAAAAAATATATATATATCACTACTGCAGCCGGACAGGTATATATTATATATTATATAATGACGGACCTGCTGGACACTGTCTGTCAGCAGAATGAGTTTTATTTTTATAGAATAAAAAAAACAACAACACACAAGTGAAGTCACACGACGAGTGTTTAACTTTTTCAGGCAATCACAATATAAGTATACTACTAACTATACTGGTGGTCAGTGTGGTCAGGTCACTGGTCAGTCACACTGGCAGTGGCACTCCTGCAGCAAAAGTGTGCACTGTTTAATTTTAATATAATATTATGTACTCCTGGCTCCTGCTATAACCTATAACTGGCACTGCAGTGCTCCCCAGTCTCCCCCACAATTATAAGCTGTGTGAGCTGAGCAGTCAGACAGATATATAATATATATAGATGATGCAGCACACTGGGCTGAGCCTGAGCAGTGCACACAGATATGGTATGTGACTGAGTCACTGTGTGTATCGCTTTTTTCAGGCAGAGAACGGATATATTAAATAAACTGCACTGTCTGGTGGTCACTCACTAGTAAACTCTCTGCACTCTCTACACTTCTACAGTACTCCTCCTAGTCCTAAGCTCCAGTAAATCTCTCTCTCTTATAATCTAAATGGAGAGGACGCCAGCCACGTCCTCTCCCTATCAATCTCAATGCACGTGTGAAAATGGCGGCGACGCGCGGCTCCTTATATAGAATCCGAGTCTCGCGAGAATCCGACAGCGTCATGATGACGTTCGGGCGCGCTCGGGTTAACCGAGCAAGGCGGGAGGATCCGAGTCTGCTCGGACCCGTGAAAAAAACCATGAAGTTCGGGCGGTTTCGGATTCAGAGAAACCGAACCCGCTCATCTCTAATTATTACACTAGTAGGTGCCTTTGTTTCTTGCTTTTTCATATTGTTGATTTGATGTGGTAATACAAGGATTTCTGCCATCTTGTAATGAGGATATCACCAGGCACTGGGATTTGATTCAAAGAAAACTGAATAGAGAACGTTTTGTCTAGAGGACAGGAGACAAAGTTAATCAGTTGTGTAAGTTCAGAGGATGGCCTGGTAACCAAATGAGTACTCCGGAAATCAGTCGTTGGGCATGTTTTGTATTCATTAGTGGTATTTCCGATGATCTAGAAGGAAAGTTTTGTCTTTTTGCACATGATACAAACATTTGCAACAGGGCTAATAGCCAAAGCTGAATAAATCAAAGAATATGAATTAAGGGAAAATAAAGGAACAAATTACAATTATGTAATTTTAAATGTAATACTTCAAACTTTAAAATACTGCATGGGCGCACACAAATCTAAATGCAGAATATAGAATGCATTAATGATGAGCGGGTTCGGTTCCTCGGAATCTGAACCCGCCCGAACTTCACCTTTTTTTTACACGGGTCCGAGCGACTCGGATCCTCACGCCTTGCTCGGTTAACCCGAGCGTGCCCGAACGTCATCATCCCGCTGTCTGATTTTCTCGCGAGACTCGGATTCTATATAAGGAGCCGCGCGTCGCCGCCATTTTCACACGTGCATTGAGATTGATAGGGAGAGGACGTGGCTGGCGTCCTCTCCGAGTCCGTTGTATTATATTAGAACTTAGTTAGTTATAATTGTGGGGAGGATTGGGGACGGGGAGCAGCTGTTAGGGAGTACAGTGCAGGGTTTTGAGTTTAATCCGTTGTTTCTCTGCCTGAAAAAAAACGCTCCACCATATCTGTGCTCACTCAGTGTGCTGCACTGCTGCATGATATATCTGTGCTGAGAGCACTGCTCACACTGCCTAATTGTGGGGACTGGGGAGCAGTTATAGCAGGAGTACAGTGCACAGTTTTGCTGACAGTGACCACCAGTCCAGTATATATACGTTTGTCTGCCTGAAAAACACTGTGGTGTTTTTTTTTCTTTCTTCATGCTAGTTTGTTTAGCAGTCTGCTGACAGTGTCCACCAGGTCCATTATACAGTATATTATATATATAATTAAGCACTAAGCAGCAGTACGGTAGGCCACGGCTGTACCTACCTCTGTGTCGACTCGTCACTCGTCATCCATAAGTATAAGTAATACTATCCATCCATCTACATTGTATACCTGTGGTGTTTTTTTTTTCTTTCTTCATACTAGTTTAGCAGTCTGCTGCTGACAGTGTCCACCAGGTCCGTTATACAGTATATTATATATATAATTAAGCACTAAGCAGCAGTACGGTAGGCCATGGCTGTACCTACCTCTGTGTCGTCACTCGTCGTCCATAAGTATAAGCAGTGCTTAAAGTGGTCCTAGAGAGGTGGTGGAACTCACCCCCCTCCCCACGGCGCCCCTGAAATAAAGGTATTGCGCGCGCCGTAGGCGCGCGCAGCAAAAAAGGGGGTGTGGTCTCAAAAAGAAAGGGGCATGGTCACACAATAGTAATAATGCCCACAGTAGTAGTACCCAAGTGGAAATTTTGAAGTGGGGGTATGGAATAGTGAAGGGTGCAATTATGTGCGCGCCGAAGGCGCGCGCACTCCTGACAAGGGGACGTGGCCACGCAAAAGGGGGCGTGCCCTTCAGTGTAGTTTACCACACCATATACCCCTTATACACATTATGCACCACAATAGTAGGACCCCTTTCACATTATAGCTCACAGTATGAGCCGTAATTCACATTTATACCACACAGTATGAACCACATTCATATTACACCACACAGTATGAGCCAAATTCACATTACACCACACAGTATGAGCCAAATTCACATTACACCACACGGTATGAGCCGAAATTCACATTACACCACACAGTATGAGCCGAAATTCACATTACACCACACAGTATGAGCCGAAATTCACATTATAGCACACGGTATGAGCCGAAATTCACATTATAGCACACAGAATGAGCCAAAATTCACATTATAGCACAGAGAATGAGCCGAAATTCACATTATAGAGTGACAGAGTGACAGGGAGAGTGACAGCAGGGACATGGAAAGTGACAGCAGGGATATGGAAAGTGACAGCAGGGGAATACAGTAGGGACTAGGGAGAGAGAAAGGCAGCAGGTTAGATTACCTGTTTAGCAGCGGCGGTGGTCTGCGGTGCTGTGGATGAGTAGGCTGTGGTAGGCGTGACGTGGAGGCTGTGGGCCTCGGAGATAGTGCGGAGGAGGAGGCTGTGGGTGCGCAGAGGTCCGAGGGCGGGGCGGCAGAAGAGGCTGAGGGCGGCTGCAGTGGATCTGGAACCAGGCTGGCTTTATTATCCCTGCCGCCGCATCGAGCTCCTGTGACCACGGCGCTAATATTTCAAAACTGCTGCGGACCGGCAGCCAATCAGCGACAGATTTGAACTAGTAGTGCCGCGGTCACAGAAGCTCGATGCAGCGGCAGGGATAATAAAGCCGGCCTGGTCCCAGATCCGCTGCAGCTGGGAGTCTGGAACCTGGGCTTCCAGTGCGGCGGCGATGGTAGGGGCGGAGCGACGGAGGGCGGACTGGGAACGCAGCTTCTTTGTCGGCCCATACAGTAATGCCCCCAGCAGAAGCATCCCTTATACAATGCCCACAGTAGTAGTGCCCCTTATGCAATGCCCCCAACAGTAGTGCCCCTTATGAAGTGCCCCCTTTACAATGCCCTCATTAGCTGTGCACCCCATCAGTAATGCCCTTAATGGTAATGCCCCTGTGTAGTATTGCCCCTAGTCGTTTAGCCCCTGTAGTTTAGCCCCAGTAGTCATGCCCATACTGGTAATGCCCCTGCAGTTATGACCCCAGCAATTTACTCCCCCCCCTCTAGTTTAGCCTCTGAGTGGTAATGCCCCCAGTAGTTTTGCCCTCATGTAGTTTGCCCCATGTAGTTTAGCCCCCAGTGGTAATGCCCCCTGCAGTTGTGCCCCCAGTTGTTTAGCCCCTGTAGTTTAGCCCCCATGTAGTTTGCCAAAGTTAGTAATGTCCCCAG
This sequence comes from Pseudophryne corroboree, assembly GCF_028390025.1. Taxonomy (NCBI): domain Eukaryota; kingdom Metazoa; phylum Chordata; class Amphibia; order Anura; family Myobatrachidae; genus Pseudophryne; species Pseudophryne corroboree. The sequence goes on along the minus strand of NC_086444.1, from coordinate 914,084,706 downwards.
TAGTTTGCACCCTTGTAGTTATACCCCCAGGAGTTTAGCTCCTGTAATTATGCCCCCTTGTAGTTTAGCCCCCAGTAGTAATGCTGCCAGTAGTTTGCCCCTTTGTAGCTTGCCCCCTTGTAGTAATGCCCCCAGTAGTTTGTCCCTTGTAGTTTGCCCCAGCAGTAAAGCCCCCCAGTAGTTTGCCCCCAGTACTAGAGCCCCCCAGTAGTTTGCCCCTCTGTAGTTTGCCCCAGTAGTAAAGGCCCCCAGTAGTTTGCCCCCAGTACTAGAGCCCCCAGTAGTTTGCCCCTCTGTAGTTTGCCCCAGTAGTTTGCCCCCAGTACTAGAGCCCCCCAGTAGTTTGCCCCTTGTAGTTTGCCCCAGCAGTAAAGCCCCCCAGTAGTTTGCCCCCAGTACTAGAGCCCCCCAGTAGTTTGCCCCTCTGTAGTTTGCCCCAGTAGTAAAGGCCCCCAGTAGTTTGCCCCCAGTACTAGAGCCCCCCAGTAGTTTGCCCCTCTGTAGTTTGCCCCAGTAGTAAAGGCCCCCAGTAGAAACGCCTGTGGTACACATATAGGAGGGAGGGAGGGAGAGGGAGAGAGGGGAGGGGGGAAGAACTATACTTACCTAGCCCCGCTCCCGCCGCAGTCCTCTCTCGCCGCCCGCTCCTCTGCACTATGAGAGAGACGTCATGACGTCTCTCCCATAGCGCGCACTGACAGAGCCGGAAGCCGGAGCTCAATACTGAGCTCCTGCCTACGGCTGCCGCTGCGGAGAGGGAGACGGGCGCCTGCTGGTAACGTGATCTCAGCGGGCGCCCGGCATCTCCCTGCAGCGCCGCCCGGGACATCGGGTTAGGTGAGCCGGGGGAGGCGGAACTGCGTTCCGTCTCCTGGTGGAACTGACGGAACGCAGTTCCGGCCCGTTCCGGCTCACTTTAACCCCTGAGTATAAGTAATACTACACTATCCATCCATCTACATTGTATACCTGTGGTGTTTTTTTTTTTCTTTCTTCATACTAGTTTAGCAGTCTGCTGACATTGTCCACCAGGTCCGTTATACAGTATATTATATTTATATATAAGCACTAAGCAGCAGTACGGTAGGCCACGGCTGTACCTACCTCTGTGTCGTCACTCGTCGTCCATAAGTATAAGTAATACTATACTATCCATCCATCTACATTGTATACCTGTGGTGTTTTTTTTTCCTTTCTTCATACTAGTTTAGCAGTCTGCTGACACTGTCCACCAGGTCCGTTATACACACAGTATATTATATTTATATATAAGCACTAAGCAGCAGTACAGTAGGCCACGGCTGTACCTACCTCTGTGTCGTCAGTGCACTCGTCGTCCATAAGTATAAGTAATACTATACTATCCATCCATCTACATTGTATACCTGTGGTGGTTTTTTTTTCTTTCTTCATACTAGTTTAGCAGTCTGCTGACAGTGTCCACCAGGTCCGTTATACAGTATATTATATTCATATATAAGCACTAAGCAGCAGTACGGTAGACCACGGCTGTACCTACCTCTGTGTCGTCACTCGCCGTCCATAAGTATAAGTAATACTATACTATCCATCCATCTACATTGTATACCTGTGGGGTTTTTTTTTCTTTCTTCATACTAGTTTAGCAGTCTGCTGACACTGTCCACCAGGTCCGTTATACAGTATATTATATTTATATATAAGCAATAAGCAGCAGTACGGTAGGCCACGGCTGTACCTACCTCTGTGTCGTCACTCGTCGTCCATAAGTATAAGTAATACTATACTATCCATCCATCTACATTGTATACCTGTGGTGGTTTTTTTTTTTTCTTTCTTCATACTAGTTTAGCAGTCTGCTGACACTGTGGGGAGGATTGGGGACGGGGAGCAGCTGTTAGGGAGTACAGTGCAGGGTTTTGAGTTTAATCCGTTGTTTCTCTGCCTGAAAAAAAACGCTCCACCATATCTGTGCTCACTCAGTGTGCAGCACTGCTGCATGATATATCTGTGCTGAGAGCACTGCTCACACTGCCTAATTGTGGGGACTGGGGAGCAGTTATAGCAGGAGTACAGTGCACAGTTTTGCTGACAGTGACCACCAGTCCAGTATATATACGTTTGTCTGCCTGAAAAACACTGTGGTGTTTTTTTTTCTTTCTTCATGCTAGTTTGTTTAGCAGTCTGCTGACAGTGTCCACCAGGTCCATTATACAGTATATTATATATATAATTAAGCACTAAGCAGCAGTACGGTAGGCCACGGCTGTACCTACCTCTGTGTCGACTCGTCACTCGTCGTCCATAAGTATAAGTAATACTATCCATCCATCTACATTGTATACCTGTGGTGTTTTTTTTTTCTTTCTTCATACTAGTTTAGCAGTCTGTTGACACTGTCCACCAGGTCCGTTATACAGTATATTATATTTATATATAAGCACTAAGCAGCAGTACGGTAGGCCACGGCTGTACCTACCTCTGTGTCGTCACTCGTCATCCATAAGTATAAGTAATACTATACTATCCATCCATCTACATTGTATACCTGTGGTGGCTTTTAGTTGTGCGCAAAATATGGAGAACAAAAATGTGGAGGTTAAAAAAATAGGGAAAGATCAAGATCCACTTCCACCTTGTGCTGAAGCTGCTGCCACTAGTCATGGCCGAGAAGATGAAATGCCATCAACGTCGTCTGCCAAGGCCGATGTCCAATGTCATAGTACAGAGCATGTAAAATCCAAAACACAAAAGATCAGTAAAAAAATGACCCAAAAATCAAAATTAAAAGCGTCTGAGGAGAAGCGTAAACTTGCCAATATGCCATTTACGACACGGAGTGGCAAGGAACGGCTGAGGCCCTGGCCTATGTTCATAGCTAGTGGTTCAGCTTCACATGAGGATGGAAGCACTCATCCTCTCACTAGAAAAAAGAAAAGACTTGCGGCAAAAGCACAGCAAAGAACTGTGCGTTCTTCGAAATCCCAAATCCCAAAGGAGAGTCCAATTGTGTCGGTTGCGATGCCTGACCTTCCCAACACTGGACGGGAAGAGCTTGCGCCTTCCACAATTTGCACGCCCCCTGCAAGTGTTGAAAGGAGCACCTGCAGTCCAGTTCCTGATAGTGAAATTGAAGATGTCAGTGTTGAAGTACACCAGGATGAGGATATGGGTGTTGCTGGCGCTGGGGAGGAAATTGACAAGGAGGATTCTGATGGTGAGGTGGTTTGTTTAAGTCAGGCACCCGGGGAGACACCTGTTGTCCGTGGGAGGAATATGGACATTGACATGCCTGGTGAAAATACCAAAAAAATCAGCTCTTCAGTGTGGAAGTATTTCAACAGAAATGCGGACAACAGGTGTCAAGCCGTGTGTTGCCTTTGTCAAGCTGTAATAAGCAGGGGTAAGGACGTTAACCACCTCGGAACATCCTCCCTTATACGTCACCTGCAGCGCATTCATAATAAGTCAGTGACAAGTTCAAAAACTTTGGGCGACAGCGGAAGCAGTCCACTGACCAGTAAATCCCTTCCTCTTGTAACCAAGCTCGCGCAAACCACACCACCAACTCCCTCAGTGTCAATTTCCTCCTTACCCAGGAAAGCCAATAGTCCTGCAGGCCATGTCACTGGCAAGTCTGACGAGTCCTCTCCTGCCTGGGATTCCTCCGATGCATCCTTGAGTGTAACGCCTACTGCTGCTGGCGCTGCTGTTGTTGCTGCTGGGAGTCGATCGTCATCCCAGAGGGGAAGTCGGAAGACCACTTGTACTACTTCCAGTAAGCAATTGACTGTCCAACAGTCCTTTGCGAGGAAGATGAAATATCACAGCAGTCATCCTGTTGCAAAGCGGATAACTGAGGCCTTGACAACTTTGTTGGTGTTAGACGTGCTTCCGGTATCCGCCGTTAGTTCACAGGGAACTAGACAATTTCTTGAGGTAGTGTGCCCCCGTTACCAAATACCATCTAGGTTCCACTTCTCTAGGCAGGCGATACCGAGATTGTACACGGACGTCAGAAAAAGACTCCACAGTGTCCTAAAAAATGCAGTTGTACCCAATGTCCACTTAACCACGGACATTTGGACAAGTGGAGCAGGGCAGACTCAGGACTACATGACTGTGACAGCCCACTGGGTAGATGTATTGCCTCCCGCTGCAAGAACAGCAGCGGCGGCACCAGTAGCAGCATCTCGCAAACGCCAACTCGTTCCTAGGCCGGCTACGCTTTGTATCACCGCTTTCCAGAATACGCACACAGCTGAAAACCTCTTACGGCAACTGAGGAAGATCATCGCAGAATGGCTTACCCCAATTGGACTCTCCTGAGGATTTGTGGCATCAGACAACGCCAGCAATATTGTGCGTGCATTACATCTGGGCAAATTCCAGCACGTCCCATGTTTTGCACATACCTTGAATTTGGTGGTGCAGAATTATTTAAAAAACGACAGGGGCGTGCAAGAGATGCTGTCGGTGGCCAGAAGAATTGCGGGCCACTTTCGGCATGCAGGCACCGCGTACAGAAGACTGGAGCACCACCAAAAAAACCTGAACCTGCCCTGCCATCATCTGAAGCAAGAGGTGGTAACGAGGTGGAATTCAACCCTCTATATGCTTCAGAGGATGGAGGAGCAGCAAAAGGCCATTCAAGCCTATACATCTGGCCACGATATAGGCAAAGGAGGTGGAATGCACCTGTCTCAAGCGCAGTGGAGAATGATTTCAACGTTGTGCAAGGTTCTGCTGCCCTTTGAACTTGCCACACGTGAAGTCAGTTCAGACACTGCCAGCCTGAGTCAGGTCATTCCCCTCATCAGGCTTTTGCAGAAGAAGCTGGAGGCATTGAAGGAGGAGCTAAAACAGAGCGATTCCGCTAGGCATGTGGGACTTGTGGATGGAGCCCTTCATTCGCTTAACCAGGATTCACGTGTGGTCAATCTGTTGAAATCAGAGCACTACATTTTGGCCACCGTGCTCGATCCTAGATTTAAAACCTACGTTGGATCTCTCTTTCCGGCAGACACAAGTCTGCAGGGGTTCAAAGAACTGCTGGTGAGAAAATTGTCAAGTCAAGCGGAACGCGACCTGTCAACATCTCCTCCTTCACATTCTCCCGCAACTGGGGGTGCGAGGAAAAGGCTACAAATTCCGAGCCCACCCGCTGGCGGTGATGCAGGGCAGTCTGGAGCGACTGCTGATGCTGACATCTGGTCCGGACTGAAGGACCTGCCAACGATTACTGACATGTCGTCTACTGTCACTGCATATGATTCTCTCCCCATTGAAAGAATGGTGGAGGATTATATGATCGACCGCATCCAAGTAGGCACGTCAGACAGTCCGTACGTATACTGGCAGGGAAAATAGGCAATTTGGAGGCCCTTGCACAAACTGGCTTTATTCTACCTAAGTTGCCCTCCCTCCAGTGTGTACTCCGAAAGAGTGTTTAGTGCCGCCGCTCACCTTGTCAGCAATCGGCGTACGAGGTTACTTCCAGAAAATGTGGAGAAGATGATGTTCATTAAAATGAATTATAATCAATTACTCAATGGAGACATTCACCAGCAGCAATTGCCTCCAGAATATACACGGGGATCTGAGATGGTGGATTCCAGTGGGGACGAATTAATAATCTGTGAGGAGGGGGATGTACACAGTGAAAGGGGTGATGAATCGGACGATGATGATGAGGTGGACATCTTGCCTCTGTAGAGCCAGTTTGTGCAAGGAGAGATTGATTGCTTCTTTTTTGGTGGGGGCCCAAACCAACCAGTCATTTCAGTCACAGTCGTGTGGCAGACCCTGTCGCTGAAAGGATGGGTTGGTTAAAGTGTGCATGTCCTGTTTATACAACATAAGGGTGGGTGGGAGGGCCCAAGGACAATTCCATCTTGCACCTCTTTTTTCTTTTTTTCTTCTTTGCGTCATGTGCTGTTTGGGGAGTATTTTTTGGAAGGGCCATCCTGCGTGACACTGCAGTGCCACTCCTAGATGGGCCAGGTGTTTGTGTCGGCCACTAGGGTCGCTTAGCTTACTCACACAGCTACCTCTTTGCGCCTCTTTTTTTTCTACTTTGCGTCATGTGCTGTTTGGGTAGTATTTTTTGGAAGGGCCATCCTGCGTGACACTGCAGTGCCACTCCTAGATGGGCCAGGTGTTTGTGTCGGCCACTAGGGTCGCTTAGCTTACTCACACAGCTACCTCATTGCGCCTCTTTTTTTTCTTCTTTGCGTCATGTGCTGTTTGGGGAGTATTTTTTGGAAGGGCCATCCTGCGTGACACTGCAGTGCCACTCCTAGATGGGCCAGGTGTTTGTGTCGGCCACTATGGTCGCTTAGCTTACTCACACAGCTACCTCATTGCGCCTCTTTTTTTTCTTCTTTGCGTCATGTGCTGTTTGGGGAGTATTTTTTGGAAGGGCCATCCTGCGTGACACTGCAGTGCCACTCCTAGATGGGCCAGGTGTTTGTGTCGGCCACTAGGGTCGCTTAGCTTACTCACACAGCTACCTCATTGCGCCTCTTTTTTTTCTTCTTTGCGTCATGTGCTGTTTGGGGAGTATTTTTTGGAAGGGCCATCCTGCGTGACACTGCAGTGCCACTCCTAGATGGGCCAGGTGTTTGTGTCGGCCACTAGGGTCGCTTAGCTTACTCACACAGCTACCTCATTGCGCCTCTTTTTTTTCTTCTTTGCGTCATGTGCTGTTTGGGGAGTATTTTTTGGAAGGGCCATCCTGCGTGACACTGCAGTGCCACTCCTAGATGGGCCAGGTGTTTGTGTCGGCCACTATGGTCGCTTAGCTTACTCACACAGCTACCTCATTGCGCCTCTTTTTTTTCTTCTTTGCGTCATGTGCTGTTTGGGGAGTATTTTTTGGAAGGGCCATCCTGCGTGACACTGCAGTGCCACTCCTAGATGGGCCAGGTGTTTGTGTCGGCCACTAGGGTCGCTTAGCTTACTCACACAGCTACCTCATTGCGCCTCTTTTTTTTCTTCTTTGCGTCATGTGCTGTTTGGGGAGTATTTTTTGGAAGGGCCATCCTGCGTGACACTGCAGTGCCACTCCTAGATGGGCCAGGTGTTTGTGTCGGCCACTAGGGTCGCTTAGCTTACTCACACAGCTACCTCATTGCGCCTCTTTTTTTCTTTGCGTCATGTGCTGTTTGGGGAGTATTTTTTGGAATGGCCTTCCTGCCTGACACTGCAGTGCCACTCCTAGATGGGCCAGGTGTTTGTGTCGGCCACTTGGGTCGCTTAGCTTAGCCATCCAGCGACCTCGGTGCAAATTTTAGGACTAAAAATAATATTGTGAGGTGTTCAGAATAGACTGAAAATGAGTGGAAATTATGGTTATTGAGGTTAATAATACTATGGGATCAAAATGACCCCCAAATTCTATGATTTAAGCTGTTTTTTAGGTTTTTTTGAAAAAAAAACACCCGAATCCGACAAAAAAAATTCGGTGAGGTTTTGCCAAAACGCGTTCGAACCCAAAACACGGCCACGGAACCGAACCCAAAACCAAAACACAAAACCCGAAAAATTTCAGGTGCACATCCCTAGAATGCATGATGAAAAAGTAAAAAGTAGCAGAGCAAAGGGACCTTGGAGTTGCAGGTTCACATGATGTAATGCTAATCAAGCTGTGTAATCATACAGTGGGACAAGCAGCAGAGGATTTGGGTACATAGGAAAAGGCAATAGAAGCAGGAAGAGGAAAGATATATTGCCATTAGGGGTGTATTCAATAGATGTCGGATCCTTTCCAATGGAAAGGATCCGACATCTCAGTATTCAATGAGCGGCCAAATCCGATAGGATTTGGCTGTTCACGACAATGCCAATCCAACTTTTTTTAAAGTGGGATTGACATTGTCGGAACCGGGGCCAAAACCTGTTGGATTTGGCTGCGGAATCTGACAAAAAAAGTTTTATCCATGGCTAATCCGCTAATCCACGTGTTTTCTGACAAGTCGGATTTGCCGACTTGTCGGAAAGTATTGAATAGGTCGAAATAGTTTCTGTCCTAAAAAAGTCAGAAACTGCCGTCCTTCCGACAAGATGGCAGTTTCCAACCACAATTGAAAACCCTCTATAAATCAGAAATAAGACCTCACCATGAGTATAGTGTAAAATTCTAGATACCTTAATTCCAAACTATTATTAATAAAACAGAAAATAATCAGAGAAAAGTTACTAAAGGGGTGCAAGATTTATAAACAGATCTTAAAGAGTTGAAGAAGAAAAAAATAAATCACAGATTTCTACTATCTACACAGCTCCCTACATGTGCTTACTGGGTCAGCTCACAGCTGAGGTGGTCTCTGCTCTGCTTTCTAGTGCTCCGTGCGGATTATGTTGCTAGCACCATTTTCTCTTCCTATAGGGGAGGATGCACTGAACTAGTTTTATTCATTTGGACAGTGGCGATCATGGAGTTGGGTAGATCAAATGCTGCTTCCCTATATATACCTCACTCTAGCTACAGTATCAGGCTCATATCCTTGCTCTTGCTACTTGCTAAAGGAATTGTTGATAAGTTTTTGTAAATGACCACAATTGTTACAGTCTATTCTCTGCTTAATCCATATCGCTTCTGATACCTCTCACTGAATGAAGCTTTGCATATCAGTGACCATTCCCTGTATATATAGTTGCTTTGCTTACCACTCCATGTATGATCCCTAACTTCCCTATGACTATTCTCTGCTGTATACCAATGGGATCTGAGATGTCCTTGTGACTTTGCACAGCTGTTCCCCCATGGCACTTCCATGACTATTTGTGTATTAGAACTTGTTTGTTGACAGCTCCTCATTAGCCAAGTCAACTAACGGCAAAAAAGGCCCTCACCTAAAAATAATTCCAACAGTTTTGAAACTTGGCACACTTACTAAGAGGTGTCTAGTGATGAATTACCCAAAAGCAGGGCCGGTTCTTGGGCTTTTAGCGCCCCGGGCGGGCAATAGAGGCGTGGCTTCATACAGGGGGCATGGTCAGTTACGCCCCCTGTACAGAAGTAGCAGCTCTGAAATGATGTGCGGTGGCACCGCACAGCAAAGGTCCTCTCCACGAAGGGAAGCTAGACGCTACGCATCTAGTTCCCTTCACAGCGGGGGGGCAGCGGGACAGAGCGGTCAGCGGGGGGCACAGCAGCAGCGGATCTTGTTGTGGTGCGGCGCCCTCCGGATGGCGCCGGCGCCCTCCGGAAGGCGGTGCCCCAGGCAAAAGTCCTGCTTTTGGCAAGATCCGCTACTGCCCAAAAGTCCTAATGAATCGGAGGTGAGCTATAGCGACAATTACGTGAAACATGTCACTTTTTCAGGTTTTTCGTTTTTATCTCAGAAACTGTTGGTCCTAGCAAATATGTAGTCATATACAACAATAAAGCTTATCAGTCATAATAGGTTTTCACCTAAAAATAATCGGTAATACAATTTTTTTATTTCACAGCTTTTAAATGAAATACTTAAACAAAAAGTAAAATAAAAATAAAAAGTAGTAAAAAAAAGTTTTTGGTAGTTCTTTCACTCGAATATGGATTTATTTATTTTTTGAGGAGAGTCCTGCTTCTTCTGGGGAAGTGATGAACGTGACAGGTTGTTGAGATAGTGTCACTGGGTACGCTTCATCTTGAAGCAGTAAATCCAAATCTTCTTGGTCTTCTTCCTCATCAATTATGATATGTGTGGCATTCAAGCATTCGCCATGGCAAGAATGACAGATGTTCATGCACCATAGTGCAGTTTTTCTACACCCACACCTGGGTCCACATCCAGTCTTGCATTTACAAAAAATAAAATTTAGGATTCCGTCAGGTGCGAACAGGTCTTTGGTTGCGACGGGAATGAGACGATTATTTTCCTGCTTCCACCCCCAGTTTACAGGTGATAATTGGATTTCCATCCAAAATTGTACTTGGTGGTATACTCGATAGGAATGTTGTTTTGTTGCTCCTTCTGTTGGCAGTAGTGCAGCAATGTCCAGTTTGACATTAGACACTGCTTGCGTAAACAAGTGATACTGATACAAGTTGAGGGATATCTGTTTATAAGCAGGTGCTCCATACAATTTTAGAAACATTCTGTTCTCTGCCTCTGCTACAGCATCATGAGAAGAGGTTGGACTGTTGAAAACATCAGCAATACCTTGCAACTCTGCAGCATGCTTCCTGAACAAATTGACAGACTTGATTTTACCTTTCCGGTATGATGCCGAAGTGGTGTCACCTCCACTAAATCCATGCAAGAAGAGGATGCTATTTGTCAGCCCGTCACTTTGCAAATTGTTGCTTGAATAAACTTTTCTTTCAACGTTGCCCTGGCTTGGCTTGGTTAACAGTATTTGTAGTTCAGGCGGGGTTAAAGCCATAAGTAGAACCATGAGCTCAACATCTTCACCGATTACTGCTACGTTGGCATTTTCCTATAGCAGTTTTAATAATTAATGTCTCAGCATCATTAGATGCTTCTCTCAATTCTATTCCCTGGTTTCTAAGTGCCACTGAAAGAAAGGAAATAAGCCTTGACTTATTCTTTTAATTGGAAAGAAAATCCACCTGTTTGATGGTGATAACCGTTCCCTCATTAAATGTATGTCCACGGACTTCTTCAGCTTGTATCTTCAACTTTGTACAGCTCTCTTAGTACTGCACTCGGTGGAGGAGTAACCGTTAAGCACCACAGTACAACTGTTGCCCAAGTAATGCTTGAGAAGGTACTTGATGTAGCAGTGGCAAATTGTTGAAATGTTTTAATCTTTGTGCCACAACACCATCAACAACAATATCAGAGTCGGGAAGTCAATTTCTGTAGTTGACACTTCAAACATCATACAGGGCTGATTTTTTAGTTTTCCACATCCCATTTTCGTCAAACAACGATAATGGAAAGGGAGCCAACTCATACTTCATGCATGTCTTCAGGTCGTCATCGGTCTGCTTGCAGATACTTATCCTTTGGGATATCATCAAAGGGTCAATCACCACAGTTTCACAGTTTGCCAAAGGGAGAGCTCAATTTTTTTGTGTCAATTTGACTTCTGAAAAACACTCCCATGACTTTGTTCATTGCTTGCATTCCTACTCAATAAGCATTGTAGCAAGTGACTTTATCATCACCTATGACTCCATTCGCTATTGACATTATTTAATTTGTCACTGGAAATGGAGGTTGACAAAATCTTCATGCTGTTCACTAGTAGAAAACAAGATTCCAGTGAACTCTTCAAGTGACGAGCAAATTTCATAGGTAGCAGTCATCCCTAGAACTCATTTGCTTATCACACTGTCTGTGATTCCCCGCCCTAGCGTCAAGCCACCCATACTTTTCATCCCATGCATCAGGGTTCGCTCAATTGTCTGGTCTGACCACACTCCAGTCCAAAATCGATCAGTTCTCCGCAATGTGAAGTAGCTCTCTTGCATGAAGTTGTGGAATTCATCTGGAGTCATCACAGAGAGTAGCTTCAGTGGCATCACAAGGCAAGTGCGGGGGGTGCGGCCCGCACCCGGGTGTGACGCCTGGAAGGGGTGACACCAAACTGTGTGCTCCTCCGCAGTGACAGGAGCCAGGTGCTGCAGTGTGAAAGTCTGCTACAGCACCTGGCTCCTGTCATAGAAGAGGAGCCGACAGCACTGGGAGACAATTTCCGGGGGCAGCCCAGTACAGCCCAGCATTTCCAGAGATGCTGGCATGCCCCTGGAGTGATGATCCTGCGAGGCCATGCCCCCATTATTTGCGGCCAGGCCCCCTTTTTGCTGCGAGTGGCTGTGATATCAAGGGTGCGCACCGGGTGTCACCACACCCAGTGATCCTTCTGGGTACTTTTATCATGTCCTGCAAGTATAGGTGACATGATTTGACATAAGAGAAATGTCCATGATGCATGGAAATAGGGAATCATATTCTTGACACAGTTCAGGTGGCAATTCCAATCACCTGACTGCTCTGCATGAATGTAATTCTTTAGCAATGATATCATATTGAATAATTGGATCCAAAGGGTTGCTGGTTTGTCCATTTGTTTTGAGCTGATTCAGTTTTTCTTGTACTTTCTCACTCAGGCTGATCAAATGGGGGTTTTGTTGTAGGGCACATAGGTGGTCATTCCGAGTTGTTTGCTCACTAGCAGCTTTTAGCAGCCGTGCAAACGCTATGCCGCCGCCCACTGGGAGTGTATTTTAGCTTAGCAGAAGTGCGAACGAAAGGATCGCAGAGCGGCTACAAAATAATTCTGTGCAGTTTCAGAGTAGCTTCAAACCTACTCAGCGCTTGTGATCACTTCAGCCCATTCAGTTCCGGATTTGACGTCACAAACACGCCCTGCGTTCGCCCAGCCACACCTGCTTTCTTCCTGGCACGCCTGCGTTTTTACGAACACTCCCTGAAAACGGTCAGTTGCCACCCAGAAACACCCACTTCATGTCAATCACTCTGCGGCAGCCAGTGCGACTGAAAAGCATCGCTAGACACTGCGTGAAACTACATAGTTTGTTGTAATACTACATCGCGCATATGCATTGCGCCGCATACGCATGCGCAGAAGTGCCATTTTTTAGCCTCATCGCTGCACAGCGACCGAATGCAGCTAGCAAACAACTCGGAATGACCTCCATAGAGCATAGTGCACTTCATCGGAAGAAGCAGGACCCTCCTCAAGCAAAAAATCCAGATTCGAGTGAAAGAACTACCAAAAACTTATTTTTACTACTTTAACTACTTTCCTTTTTTTAAAAAGTTAACTTTTGTTTAAGTATTTCATTTCAAAGCTGTGAAATAAAAAATTTATTACATTTTGACTGATAAGCTTTATTGTTGTATATGACTACATATTTGCTAGGACCAACAGTTTCCGAGATAAAAATGAAGAAACGTAAAAAGAATTACATGTTTCACATCACTGCCGCCAGAGCTCACCTCCGATTCATCAGGACTTTTGTGGAATTAATCACTAGACACCTCTAAGTAAGTGTGCCAAGTTTCAAGACTGTTGGAATTATTTTTAGGTGAAAACCTCTTTTGACTGGGCTACATGTAATCTTCTGCTAGCCTATCACACTAGGAATCAGTGCAGGAGGCTGTGGCCCCTGATCCAGGCACAGCTAAACTCAACCTCTTTGCGGGTTTCACAAGTGAACACAACAGGTGCCTCAGACCTCTGTCTCCGGTTGAACACAAATTGGATGATAGACTGAAAGTCCTGAGATTTGTGATTGATACATTAGAAACATTCAAATATGTCAAGTGCATTAATACAGTGCAGGCAGTCAGGGTAGTTTGAAAAATGAAAGGTTTTATAGAACAAGGAGATACATTTTCGAGCCAGAAGAAGGAAGATTGAAAGATAACAAAGAAGATATTATTTTTGCAGATAGTGATATATCCATGTAAGCGTGCTGGGGACTCATGCTGTTAAATAATCAAACAATGGATGGAGCAAACATTGTAAAGGCTTTACACAAAAAGGACAGTCATGTAGGTTATTTTCGGTCATCAAATTCTATGTTTCTACAATTACAGAATGTACTGTATAAAATGTGTGAATGTATAATGTTTTGTCTCCCTGAATTAACAGTGCCAACCTATATATACATCATTATAGTAATCTGTTCATAAAAAATGCTGGTTCTCACTTAGATTTGGGAAGAGGCACTTTATAAGTACATGCCTGTCTACCATTATATTTTCAAAATTGATTTAAACAAATGTGTCAACATTTAAGTACTGAACCTTTGAAATAAGAAATCTACTGTATTAATTTCTTTTGTGCAATAACAGTAAATGATAAGTACACATTTAATAAAGTTTATTATAATGTAATTCAACAAAAGGATTAACAAAATAATAAATGCAAAGATACAGAAAATAAATACAAATACTAGCATGTTTTTCGTGATTCTTTTTTGTACACAGATATAGTACTTCTTCATTCATAGGGGTATATTTACTAAAATTCTTATTTATGTCGATTTGGTGGGAGATGAATCACGATTGGCATTGAATGTGTGATTTTGCAACTTTTTTTTTTTTTTACGCCTCATTTAGTAAGCTGTCGTATTTTGATTATTTTAATTTTTCGATATCGATGTCATTCGTGTTTTTCAAAGGTAGAATGCGGCCGTTTTTGTGTTTTTGCGGCCGTGTTGTGTTTTTTTTAAACGAATTCGTAATTTGAATGTTACGGCGGTGTTTCTCCATTCCCGGCCGTGTTTTTTTTCTAACTTTCGTTTTTTTGTCACTCGTCCGTGATTGGTGTGTTCCCTGATGGAGGAGTGTCTGTGCTCATTACTATAAAACCGCCCCAAACCGACCAAACCTCGTGGGTTTAGCTAGTGGAGAGGTGAGAGGAAGTGGTGTTTGGTGTTGGTGAGTAGTTTGGAGTATTTGGTGGTTTGGAGGTGCTTTTTTTCGATTGTTGAGTGCTGTACTGTGTGTGTAAGTAGTCTTGTCATACTTGTTGCGTAGTTATTTAAAAGTCTGTTTACTTTTTTGTCTTTGTTAAAAAAAATTCAGTCTATTGTCATTGTTTGTGAGTGTGTGTGTGTGTGTGTGTGTGTGTGTGTGTGTGTGTGTTTGGTGTGTGGTGTGTAGTGGTAGTGGAGAAGTGTGTTTTGTGTTTTTTTATCAGTGTTTTTTGTTGTTTTTCCTGAATTTGTCCCAGTCAGAGGTGAGTGAGGTGGCAGAGGTGAGTGAGGTGGAGGAGGTGAGTGAGAGGGAGGAGGTGAGTGAGGTGGAGGAGGTGAGTAAGAGGGAGGAGGTTAGTGAGGTGGAGGAGGTTAGTGAGGTGGAGGAGGTTAGTGAGGTGGAGGCGGAGGGGGAGTTTGGTGCCGCAGACTCGAGTGAGAGTGACAGTGATGGTGCTGTGGCTCCGCAGTCACGCACCAATACAAAGACGGGCCGCAATGTCAAATTCAGCTATGCAGAGAATGTTGCATTGGTGCTTGAGCTGATGAGGCATCATCGTCAGCGGTTTGGGCCTGATGCTGCCAAGGTTCCTTCACGCAGGAAGAGTGTTCTGTGGGGGAAGGTAGTAGCGGCAGTTAATAGTGAGGGTGTGGTGAGGAGGACCGAGGACACGTGTCGTAAGCGTTTCTACGACATAAAGCGCCGTGTCAAGGCTAAGATGGCGAAGGAGGCTAAGTCAGCCAGACAAACAGGGGGTGGCCATCCCTTCAGAGCATCATATCGGGATTGGGAGGAGCCTGTGCGGTCCCTTATTCCGCCAGAAGTGGTTGGTGCGACTAATGTCCGGGATTCGGATCGTCCAAGGCAGGATGGTGAGTTTGTGGTACAATATTTATATTATTTTAACATATGTGCTTTGTCCTTAGTTGTCTGAAATGTATTCTAGCTAATTGTGTTTGTAACTTGTTTAATTTTTCAAATGTGTTGGTGATGTAGTTTTTTGCATAAATAGTTATGTTATTTCCCTTTGTATTGTGAAGTTAGCAGTTGTCCTGTCCCTTTTGCTGCATCTAATTTTTTTTGTTTTTTGTTTTAATTTTTGGGTGTGCCTTTAAATGAAGTGTGACTTATGTGTTTTCATGAATGTTTTTTCCAATTTTTTTAATGTATTTATGGTTAATGTATGTTGTTGTGGATAGGCCTTTGTGTGCAAGATGTGATTATTGCCACAGAATTTTTTTTTTGTTTGTTGTTGAAATAATATATTTGGTTGTTGTGAGTTATTTTTGTCACAAAGGTTTTTTTATCTAACAGACTAATATTCTTGTTGTGTTACACATCCACGTTTGGTTTTGTAGTTGTATAATATTGTTAATTCTGCACCTTACGGTATGGATTGGTTGTTGTAATTGGTTCATGATTAAAGTATACACACCCAATGAAGTCAGCCAGAAAAGCATAAGCAAAGTTTAGTTTAATTTTCATAATGTTCTTCATATGTCCACATCACAATAAGGTTTTTGAGTAAATATCTATTCACAATATAATGATCATATGGTCTAAATTCATATTTCAACAGTACGAAAGAGAGCCAGCACAGCCAGGACACAAACCACACTGGCAAGAGATGCGGATGCTGGCGATGCAGGTAATATTTTTGTGGGTACACATATTCTGAAAACACACAGGGGTCTATTCATGATGCAGTGAAAAGTATGGAGAAGTGAGTCTGTGGAGAAGTTGCCCACGGCAACTAATCAGCTGCTTCGTACAATTTCATAGTATGCAAATGATAAATGTTACAGCAATGCTGATTGGTTGCCATGGGCAACTTCTCCACTGGCTGACTTCTCCACACTTTCCACTGCTTCATGAATAGACCACATAGAAAGACAGACTTATAATGTTTATATTATCCCGTAGGAACTTCATCATCGCACCGCACTCCACTAAGACGACATTCGCAGGGGTCTGCCAGTCTACAGAAGATGGGTAGTAAGAGATGCCGTCTTGAGGCGGTAACTACACCCGCATCCTCACCACCACAACGGCGCATCTCCGCTGTGTTGGCTCAGCCACCAGGAGCCATTTTGGCCAGTCCACAAAGCGAGGAACCACAATCCCCTCAGCTGTCTGGTGAGTAAAACTTAATTAAAAAAAAAATGCATTTTACACAGTGTTTTTGCACAAAAAAAAAAATAACAACACAAAAACACACACTCATCCTTGTACTAATCCACACCACCAAACACATGTGGGTAACGTTACTAAGATGGGACTTCTATTTAAGATGTGATGTTGGCCATAGCAACCAATCCTATTCTCCGTAACATCAATACAGCACCTTCTCGAATATAATCCCTGCAATGTTATTGGTTGCTATGGACAACATCCCATCTTAAAACCAAATTCAATCTTAGTAATTTGACCCCATGGTAAGCATTATTTCGTGGTACACATCTCAAATTAACAATGGCCCTCATTCCGAGTTGTTCGCTCGTTATTTTTCTTCGCATCGGTGCGATTAGTCGCAAACTGCGCATGCGCAACGTTCGCAGTGCGCCTGCGCCAAGTAAATTTGATAAAAAGTTTGGTATTTTACTCACGGCTTAACGAAGAAATCTCTTCGTTCTGGTGATCGGAGTGTGATTGACAGGAAGTGGGTGTTTCTGGGTGGAAGCTAGCCGTTTTATGGGTGTGTGCGAAAAAACGCAGCCGTTTCTGGGAAAAACGCGGGAGTGTCTGAAGAAATGGGGGAGTGTCTTGGCGAACGCTGGGTGTGTTTGTAACGTCAAACCAGGAACGAAACTGACTTAACTGATCGCAATGGCAGAGTAAGTCTCGAGCTACTCAGAAACTGCTAAGAAATTTCTATTCGCAATTCTGCTAATCTTTCGTTCGCAATTCTGCTATGCTAAAATACACTCCCAGTAGGCGGCGGCTTAGCGTGTGCAAAGCTGCTAAAAGCAGCTAGCGAGCGAACAACTCAGAATGAGGGCCAATATGCGCAAAATTGGTGTGGCCACTTCTGACAACCATATTTTTAAGCATATGTTTAGTCACTATAATTGAAAATGTTTACTGGGAAAGACTGACAGCCTTTAACAATGTATGGGTGTATTGTTGTAAACATTTAATGTATTCAGTTTGTTTGGCAAAAGGAACCTTTAAACATAATATGTCAAGGGTGGAATGTTGCATTTTTACAGTTCTACGTGTTTGGCCATTAAGTAAAGCTCATAGTCCAACATTTACCTTAAAGATTGTTGTAATGAGTAGGGAACCAAAGAAGCCACATGTTTTTACTATAATGTCCAATATAATTATAAGTTTAGGCCACACTCTATTTATAATTTAATACATGCATATTAAGAAGTAATGCATGTTGACGTAAAGCACAATCAAACCAGAAGCCCAACAGTAACTAAATTATGGCTGTCTTCAACCCCATACAGATCCAGGCATCATGCCCCAGGATACCCAGCAGGAAACTGACTTGCAGCAAACTTTCACACTACACCTGCAAGCAGTTGATCCGAACCAGCCAACTACGCCGGCTGACATTACTCCACCTCCCCAAACAACCCCCACCCAACAATTGAGCCCAACACCACCCCAGCCAGAAATGGGACAAGACTTTTGGTCCAGTTGGACCACACAACAGGCGCAACACTATGCCTGTTTGCAAAACCACAGCCAATATGTTGCCAGTCTGCCACATCATCTACCTAGACTGAGTAGAAACTCAGGCAGAATGATTGTACAACTTGGCAGAGTGGCCAATACCATGGAACAAATGAGAGCAGACAACAGCGAACTGATAAGAAGCTTTCAACGCATCATGGACGAACAAAACCGCCATCAACAAGCCCTCATTCAACTAATTCAGAACAATCAGCTAATCACAGAAAGCCTATACAGAATAATCACCAACAACACAGCCGCAACAACACAACTGACAGCAAGCCTCAACAACCTGAGCCAAAACATAAATTTGTTGGCAACCCAGCAACAAGGCTCAAGCTCAGGGACAACCACACCTAGCCAGACCCCAGTTACCTCCCCAGTTATACGCTCAAGCAGAACACGGCCCAATGTGCCAACAGAATCCTCTGCAGCCACCAAAAAAACACAAGGAAATGAGCAAGCCAACAAAAAAACATAAAGTATTGACAAATAAATATAACGTTTATAGAATTGTAGCCAACAAAATTATAGTGTTTAAGATAATAAATTACTCAAATGCTATATGTGTAATGTTTAATTTGTTAATGACTGACAGTGTAATATGAAAATGTTATTGACTAATTGTAAACAACATGCCTAATATCAAACAAAAATGCATCACAAACATAAATCATAACGCCATATATTTTAGGTTTGGGGTTAGCCAATGTTGAGTTAGATAAATTAAGACTTACCGGTAAAATGAGGCATAATCAGTTTTTGACTTACCTGCCTCCCTACATCTGTACTCACACTGTCGCAAGATGTTTCGATCTCCTCTACTTGCTGACTATTTACTTCCTCACCAACATCATCCTCCTCCTCCTCAACATGTGGCAGATGTTGACTCAAACACATGTTATGAAGAAAACAGCAGCAGAACACAATCCTAGTCACCTTTGAGGAACTATACAACAAAAGTCATGCAGACTTATCCAGACACCGAAACATAGATTTCAGCACATCAAAACAGCTTCCTATCACATTCCGCGTGGACTTATGTGCATTATTGTAATTGTGTTCAGCAGGGGAATGAGGTTGGGACAATGGAGTAAGAAGCCAAGACAAGCACCCATATCACCCATCACCTGAAAGACAGATATAGCCAACAGTAGGACATGTGGTTTAGGTAAATATTAAGAAACAGAATGATGATGTTGAGGTTAACACACATGCACACTACAAATTTGGAACATACCCTGCAGCCATCTATCAGGCATTTGTCCGCCCTCAAATTGGTCAAAGAGGGATGACTGACTGAGGATGAAGGAGTCATGTCAGCCGCCAGGGTAACCCGCAACAACACTCATAAGTTTTAGATTTGCAACACAAACCACCTGGGCATTAGTTGAGTGGGCCAGATGTCTATTGGTATAAATGTATTGGCTGCCCCTAGGTGGTCTGACCTCAACGTGTGTGCAATCTATGGCACCCAGCACATTGGGCATGCCAGCAAGCTCATAGAAAGATACCCTGACTGCATGCCACTGCGACTCCTGGGTAGGGAAGCAGATAGTGGCATCTATGTGTGGATACAAAACATCCAAAACCTGAGTGGACATTACAAAATATAAGGTGAGTGTCATGACCTGTTAAAAATACAATACTGTGTTATATTGCATAACAGAAGCACAACTTAGACATATAGAAGTATGTATGTGTTAACTTACCTGATTTTAAACTTTGGAAAAGATGGGCTGTGAGTTAGCAATTACATCGCCCAATCACAGCGTGAAAGCTGCCAGTAGCCATAAAGTGCAACACAGCCAGGAGTTTGTCCAGGCCTGAGACAGAGCGAGAGTGTGCTGTCTCAGGGTCTAGGTCCTGTCTGACAAAGTCATACAGATGGGAAATGATGTTTGTATGTAGCCAGAACATCTGTATGAGCTGGTAATTGGCCAATGCGTTTAAGTTTAAACGCCCCCTAAAAAAAACGAGCCCTGCGCAGCCTCCGCGGAACCTGGACAACCTGCTGACCATGTTCAGTTTCCTGGCCCTGGTTTATTGTAGCCTGATGGAGCACTCTCAGGTATCCCACAGCCAAAAAAAAAAACAGTAATACACACGGCAGCAGCCATTTCAGTGAGAGATGTTAAAAATGTGCTTGGTTCCCTTTTAAAGGGCCAAAAATGCAGGTGTGATTAATGTAGAATTGGAAACACATGTAAACTCGCTTCTCAAAAGCAGGTCTATTTTTTTCCAGCCTTTTTTTACGATTCGTTTTTTTTTACAGCCGCAAATGCACTTTCACGGTAGAGATTTCAAATATGAATGCATAGTAAATTACCGAGTTGTATACCTAAACAGCCGCGTTTGACCGATGGTGTATTCATTCGTATTTTTTTTCTTTGACTTCCAAAAAAATACGAATGCCCTCATCACTGCCGAGTTTGAGTTTAGTAAATTCCCAAGATGACACTTTGAAGAAAAAACACCAAATCGGTCAAAATCGGGAGCTTAGTAAATATACCCGTTAGATCTAGAAGAAGGTGATACCTGCATAGTTGGCATCCCTTGCATCATAAACTGTTCAGGAGCAAATTTGCTTCATTTACAGTAGCTTAATTAGCTCCTAAAATTGGGTACACACATAAAGATCTATCTGTCCAATCTGCCTGGTGGGAACAAAAATCTGGTAATGTATGGGTTTAAATGACAACCAACCATTTGCTCCTCAAAATTGGAAAATGGACGAAATCAATTGTTTGGATACATTTTTTAGTTCAAATGGATTTAACCAATTTGTCTGAATGACCATTGTCTATTTTCCAGTGTTTTGGGGACAAATGGTTGTCATTTGCTCCCATATATTACCAGATTTTTGTTCACGCTAAACAAATTGGACACTGGACAGATAAATCTTTAGGTGTGTACCCAGCTTAGCCTTTTCTGAGTCCTTTTCTATCCTGCCACTACTTTATAAGCAGCTCCTCCAAGATTTGTGCAACACATGCACTTTGTCACTTGTACCTTTTTCCAACAAATGCAAGGCAGATTTCAGATGAACCAAAGAACTATTTTATTTTGCATAGTAGTATTTGGGAAAGGTTGCATAATACCTGTCCGATAATAGTACTTACACTGTAAAAAAGCTACAGTATATAGAACTGTTGGGTTTGCAGTCGGGTGCAAGACACCCAGTGCAACTGAGATGCTCCAAAATGAATACTTTTCTTTACATTTGGTGTTTTATGGGTCTTTTCATGAAACAGTGAAAAGTGTGGAGAAGTGAGCCAGTGGAGAAGTTGCCCATGGCAACCAATCAGCTGCTACGTATAATTATACAGATTGCATTTTATAAATGTTACTTCAACACTGATTGGTTGCCATGGGCAACTTCTCCACTGGCTCACTTATCCACACTTGTCACTGCTTCATGAATAGTCCCCTTAGACAAATCACAGATGCAGCAAAAAGCAGCTCACAGAGACTCTAGGCTGTGACTTTCAATGCACAGGCAGGGCCGAAACTAGGATTTACAGCACCCGGGGCAAGGCAATAATTTAGCACCCCCCAAAATTAGTTATATATATATATATATATATATAGAAAAAAATAAAAATACAAAATATAAAAATACATTCTAAACTGGACCACACAGTAGTGCACTCTTATTCTCGTTACAATGCACCGTAGTACCCCTCATTAACATTATATATATATATATATATATATTCTGTCAAACAAGGTGCGGCACTTATGGGTCCTAATGTAAGGAGTATGCAGCATTTATTATATACATGTCGTTGTGTCCTGACAAAATTTATATGAATAAATGAAACATTGACAAGCCAGGAAAACATGCTTCATACTACTTACATATGGACTCGTGACTGCTGCATTTTCGTTTGATGGGCTATATGCACTTAAATTAAAGGCACCCGGGCACACTGCTGGTGCAGATAGGGGATGAGCATATAGGTTGGCACCAAGAAAAAGAAGAAAGGCTGGCCCAGAGAGGGGAAGGGAGGAGAGGCTGGCACAGAGAGGGGAAGGGAGGATAGGCTGGGACAGAGAGGGGAAGTGAGGAGAGGCTGGCACAGAGAGGGGAAGGGAGGATAGGGTGGGAGGAGAGGCTGGGACAGAGAGGGGAAGGGAGGAGAGGCTGGCACAGAGAGGGGAAGGGAGGATAGGCTGGCACAGAGAGGGGAAGGGAAGAGAGGCTGGCACAGAGAGGGGAAGGGAAGAGAGGCTGGCACAGAGAGGGGAAGGGAAGAGAGGCTGGCACAGATGGGGAAGGGAGGAGAGGCTGGCACAGGGAGGGGAAGGGAGGATAGGTGTCATAACTACCGGCACTGCTCTGTCCGCTCTCATGTTTCTCGGGTGCTGGCAGGTGTGCTACCTTGACTATTGGTAGAACTGGTCCTGGCTGCGGAAGGAGATCACGGCGGGTGGGGGTGGAGAAGCAGCTGACTAAGGGAGCCGGGTAGAGGTCCCCGGCTGTGCCCCCTCAAATCCGGCGCCCAGGCACGTGACCCCTTAGCCCTCCCTAGTTACGGCCATGGCACAGGAATTGGTTTTACACACATACAAAGTTGCAAATGAAGCAAAACAGAACTTGCTGTGTGGAAAAGCTGCACCTGCGAGCATCGGAGCCCTTTATGCACAGATTCAGACTCAGTTGCACATGCCAGTGGCTAGTGTATGCTTGCTAGAGATGTGCAGGTTCGGATTTACTCGGTTCTCAATGCCAAAATGAATGCAAGTACAGGTTTATCTTGATTTTTCTTATTAGCTATCCAAAACATGTGACATCCGAGAGGTAATAAGATGTTGTTTTGAGATCCAGGTAAATCCGAGTATATTCAGGTAAATCCGAAGCTGCACATCTCTAATACTAGCAATGCAATTTTTGTTTGCTCTGAGTTATTTGTGTGAATAAGATGCACATTCTGAGTAATAAACATACTCGGTGCTGCTGAATTGCACAGGATCTGAGCTATTTGCCACGACAGAAGCCACAGTAAAAAAGGACACATCTGTAATTGTCCTGCTTTCTCACTCAGCAGTCCCAATTACATTTTAGCATGAAAATATTAAAGTTGTATTGTTCTCCGGTTACAGTGTCACAATTTTTTCCTTTCAAAATTCTGAGGTCAGTAAGCAGGAGTTTTAAAGTGTGGTTCTTTTTAAAACCTTTTATATTTAGAACAGACATTCATTTGTCAAGGTTTTTCCAATAGGAATTGTACCACTTAGACAAACAATGTCTTAGCTGACTTATACATGAGGTCATTAACTCAGTTCTGGTTACATACAGATGAAGAATTTATTTTACAGTAATTTATCTCTAACTGCTTTGAGGCTATTGTCATACAATGGAACAAAGTTACAGTGGTGCAAACTATAGCGTCCCCTTTGTCAAGGAAGGCTTTCCGTACGTGTTGTTTGTCCTGATTTATCATGTTCCATCTGTACCTTACATTCTTATACTTGCTCTAAATGTCTCTGTAGAAAGAGATACACATATAATATACAATGGCAATGTCTCTGTATTGTATATAAATAGGTGGCATGTAGTATTTAGTATTCTTTATAATATTTAATATTAGTATCCTGTTCGGGATGCAGTCAATTTACCAACAATCAAAATCCCGATGGTCAAAATACTGACAACCCTTGACCGAAGGTCAAACTCCAGACAAGGTCAAAATCCCGGCATAGTCAAAGTACGACATTTAAAATAACGACAAGGTCAAAATAACGACATTTAAAATGTCAACAGGTTAAAAAGTCGACATGAGTTTTTCATTATTTTTTTTCATTGAAACCAACTTGTTCATACCATCCTAGTGGATATAGAGGGGGAATATAATAGTGTGCCGAGCACAGTGAGCGCAGCGAGCCATGCAGGGGGAAGCGGAACACTTTTACGGTGTCCATGTTGACCTATGACGACATACACTCCAATAAATCAATTAAAAATGTGAGTTGACTTTTGAACCTGTCAACATTTTAAATGACGGTATTTTGACCTTGTCAGGATTTTGACCTTCGGTCATTTGTTGTCGGGATTTTGATCGTTGGGATTTTTATTGTAGGTATTTCATACTAAACCCTTCTGCTCAATACTCAGGGGTAAATTTACCAAGGTGGGAGTGTTTTAGAACTGGTAATGTTGCCCATAGCAGTGAATTAGATTTTATCTATTATCTTCTAGAAGCAGCTAGATAAATGTTAAGTAGAATATGATTAGTTGCTATGAGCAACATCACCAGTTTTAAAAAAAAACTCCCACCATAGTAAATTTACCCCTCAGTGTAATTTTACTTGAAGCTGTATACAAAAAAGTATTAGCAATTTGTTATCTCTTTAGAATATACTAAATACAGTAGATATAAGCTTTGTTTCTATGTTAGAAAAAACTCTTTAGGAAAATTTTAGTTTTTCTTCTTAAATAGAATGAAAAGAAAATGTAAAGCCCATTTTATAATTGCAAACTCTGAGGTGGTCTCATTTTACAAAACACAGATTTTTTGGCTTGAAGATAACACAGAAAAAGTTAATTTCCTCTAACTGTACCACAGTACATCAAGTCTGGGATTTTGGAATGTGAAATTGCGCCATTAACCCCTTTGGTAGGAGGCGAGACTGGGACTTATCCTTTGTGTACCGTCTAAGAATGCTTAAACAAGAATCTCCATGAGTCTGGAAACTTGGAAAGGATGAAAAAAACCTGTAGATAATTGCTGCAATCCTCTTTTTTGACACAATCAATAATTGACAACATCATGTGACTGTGTCTCAATATTAAATTAAACAAAAGCAATTAACACAATTGTTTTAAAATTCCATCTAAGCGTCATTTGACAAGCTTAGCATTTACTGTTTGGTAACAGCCATAGTGCAGTAATGTGTTGTAAGCAAAAAGAGCAAATAAAATTCCATGTTTATAGAAAAGTCTCAGTCAACTCAAAAATAGGGCTATTTATAAGTTTTAAGTAGATTAAACTTTTTTGTCAACCTTTTATAACTGAATTTATAAAATAAGTATATTGATTTAATTTGTGAAATTATCAGACAATTAAGGGATAATAAGATAATATTTCATGGAGGTTTTAAGATGTAATCTAAAAGGGTTAACTAAAAAATAAACTCAACAATAGAGAAAATACATTCAATAAAAATAATAATAAGAAAATATTTTTCAGAATTCTTTATTGTACACTCAACAGATACTATTTCATTCATTTCTCAGGACAATAGAGATTACAGATGTTTAAGGTGTTTTCTTTTTATCCATAAATAGATGCAAAAGACATTTTGCAATGTGTCACCTCATAGTTTTGGAATTATCATCGGAAAATGTTCCATACAGTTCTCAACTGTCATTTTATAAATAAACTTCTAAGATGCAGCTAAATGAATCAGATTCAGTAAGCACTGTTTTATTTCACTAGGTACGACAAGCAGATGTAGAGATCTTGAAGATGTTGCAAACAATTAATTCAAGATGGACCACATTGGTTGTTGAGATAAAAATGTCTATAGAACAAAAAAAGATAGTTTTTTTTTTTTTTTGTTTTGTTTTGAGAATCTGTTTTAACTAAGTGAAATTTCAGTTTCGGCCAATTACATGTGATTAATCTATTGTTTTCTCTAGAAATAATATGAAGTTAAAAACACAGATTTTGTCTGAAAATAATTGTTTGCACTTTTGTACATGCTTAAGACTCATTATTATTGGTTTTTCATATAGAAAAAAAATACAGTATGGCACAATACATACTGCAGTTATTAATTTCTTTTTTCAGCATTTAAACATGCATAGTGTTGTATCTTATTGGTAGACCCCTTACATTAAATGTTGCAACCGGTAGTAGATTTTTTTTTTAAATACATATGATTGGTTTTGATCTAATCACACAGATTAACATGTTAGTGTCAAATCTTGTAATGTCTGTTAGAAGTTTCTACTTTACTGATACAGTATATGTTTAATAAAGATTCCTGGAGTATTATCAATAATAAATGCTTAGTTTATTCTTCCTAAAGAAAATACATTTTGACATATTGTGAAAGTTCACATGAACAGTGTGCCCTTATTTTCTCATCACCATGTTCACTTGGAAGAAATGTCAGTAATTACTACAGTACATTGTGTCAAATAGTTCCAAGCATCTTATGACACCAGCACATATTGTTTTTCTTGAGGCATTTCATACATTGCAAGTGCCCCACTATCTTTCAGAGCTGCAGTAAAACCCTTAAAATGGGTGACTTATATGTGACGTAAAGTGACACATGTAGTAAATAATTAGTTGTAACTTACTCCTACAGATTTTAAAAGATAACTATAGATCTTTGTGTCATATTAAAGCACTAGTCTACTTCAATGCACAGTTCTCAAGTATCTTCTGAATTACTGCTGTTATGCATTGATGACTGCTGTTGTTTTGACTAGCTACATGGATCCTTTAGCATATACGGCGGCCCTACAATGTGGCACTTGACAAACTTTTCAAAAAGAGCTGCTCACAGCTGTATAATTTAATACGTTTAAACCATCGAGTCAACATTAGTTATTGTGCATGTTCTTTATTTTGCACCCAATGGAAATCTACTCCAGATGTCAGCAATGTTGTCAGGGTGTTTTGTGGCCATATATGGTGTCTAGTAGGCAAAGATATATTAGTTAATGAGTCTGAGACTGTCAGTAAAAATGCATGTCTCGTACTGTATGTTTAAATACAGTCTGGCTGGACTGACAGTGTTCTAAAGGAACATTATGATTCAATCTCTTAAAGGACTCAGACAATAACATCTAAGGATGAAAACATACAATTATTTTAGTTGTTAATTTTGCTTTTGTCTTTAAGAAAGTAATAAAAACACAAACAGCATGTTATTACAAGGTGG
The DNA here is from genome assembly GCF_028390025.1 of Pseudophryne corroboree. Lineage (NCBI taxonomy): Eukaryota > Metazoa > Chordata > Amphibia > Anura > Myobatrachidae > Pseudophryne > Pseudophryne corroboree. Next base: position 914,057,734 of record NC_086444.1, on the reverse strand, counting down.
TATCTCTGACCTAGCAAGCATTTCTGGCAATTCGCAATTCATAAATAACACTGGTCTAGAATAGTATTATTTGTTATAAGAAAGACTTCATTAAATCTGATACATACAGTATAACAAAATATTAATGGTCAAAACAAGCTACTATCCCAATTTTTGTTAGGTTAAAGCAACCTGTAGCTCGGGTGAAACTGATCTGCAGCACCTACTGTAGCTTGATTGTACTGTAAATATGGGGGGTGTTTAGCAAAGCTCGGATAGAGATACAATTGGGAGAAACAAACAAAGTGCCTACCAATCCGCTCCTGTCATTTTTCAATCACAGCCTTTAAAATGTTAGGGATAATCTGATTGGCTAGTATTTACTAGTTTATAAACTAAGCATTTGAGAGAGATAAAGTGAAGAGAGATAAAATATCAGTCAATCAGCTCTTAACTGACATGTTACAGAACTGGTTGGCTGATACTTTCATCTCTCTCCACTTTATCTCTCTCCAATTCTTATGTGGGCCATGCATCAGATCAGCTTTCCTCCAACCATCCAACTGACCAACCGTCAAACTTGTCTGTCCAACTAAATCACTGCCCCACACACCTAACCAACTTTCTCATCAGGCCAGCCAAGTAGCCAACTTTTCCAGCACAGTAGCCAACCTCCTCCAATTTGTAATGTCACAGAACTAGGTGGACAGGTGCCTACTTCTGCATATTTTCAATAAATACATAAACAGGTGTCAATAAGTATAGAATGAATCCATAAAATGCAATAACGTAACTTGTTCTAAGTCATAGAAACATAGAAACATAGAATTTGACGGCAGATAAGAACCACTTGGCCCATCTAGTCTGCCCCCTTTTTTTTATCTTTTAGGCAATAAAAAGTCACAGGAAAAAATATGTAAATACTATAATCTCCACTAGCCATCATAAATGTGTCATTGAAAAAAAAGCAGAAAAAAGACCACATGAAGTCTGCTTGTTGTGAAAAAAAAATATATATATAAATATATATATATATATATTTTATATGTATACTTACATAAACAATTATGTAAATAACCATATACATTTTATATATATATATATATATATATATATATATCAGAAAAAAAGCAATTCCTGAGTGCGCTGTATTGATTGTATAGATTTGACGGAGATCCTTCCCAGTGGGTATATCTTATACTGTGCAGGACGAAATTTTCTGGGTTCCTAAAATGGATAACCCCTCACCAGAAAGTCACCCAAACAAATGGCCCAAGGCCAATTAGAATAAAATATTTAATAACAAAATATTCATAAAAAGTCGTTTACATGAAATCTTTCAAAGATATTATACAGAAACCATTTTTTAATAATTCCATCAGCAAGAAAGTGTCCAGTAAGTGTTATGGATATGTAGACTCCCTCACCTTAAAAAGGTGTGAGCTCAACAAAGGGAGTATTTCCACCAACCGGATCACTAGCTAATGGCTGACAAACCCAATGCGTTTCGTCTATTAGACTTCATCAGGGGTAACAAAAATGTTTTATTATTTCTAGTAGGAATAAATCTCATATCAGTGATTTTGCATAAATGATATTATGAGCCACCTTTAAATATAAATAGGCTCATCATATGAGAAATAAATACTTCTTAAGAATAACTTCTTATTCAGACCCTACTTAGAGCCTTTATATCTTTAGTGGTGAATCCACCTGAACAAATGGGATAGTTCAGTACGCTGAGTTTGAAATTTTTATAAATGTATACAGAAGTATCAAAAGACTGTGGGTGGAGGATGGGATGGGTGCGGAGGTGCTGTGGGTGGGGGAGTGTAATGCGGTATATATAATGGGGTAGGATACACTGTGGGGGTATATATAATGGGGCGGGGTACACTGTGGGGGATATATTTAATGAGGTGGGGTACACTGTAGGGGGTATATATAATGGGGATGGGTATACTGTGGGGGGGCATATATAATGGGGATGGGTACACTGCGGGGGGTATATATAATGGGGATGGGGTATGTATAATGGGGTCAGGGTATCGGGGGAGACGCCCCGCTGCAGGTCCCTCACCTTCCCTGGCCAGCTCGCCTCTCTCCATCCTGCTGACCGGAGCTTCTCCTCCTAGGCCCTGCAGGCAGGTGGTGCTGGAGCTGTCACTGGGTCAGCCCGGGGACCAGCATAAGGCCTACACCGCTGCCCAGTCTGGAGTCAGAGGATATAGCCAGGGGGAGCAGAAAACATGGAGCAGAGGGGGCGGCTGCCTTGGCTGGGAGAGGAGGCGAGTCAGTGGGGAGAGCGTCATCCAGCAGCCAGGGCACAGGGACTACAGAGCTGCACCCATCCAGGGTATATAGAGGGGATGTCCAGTCCTACACCTAGCACCGCTAGTACCATATGCTGGGGGTTATAGCAGCAGGGATGTGCGGTGGGGTGTTTGGCCACATATTTTCCGAGATCTGAGACTCATTTCCTAATGCTGTGTGACTCCGCCCAGCGTTATACACACAGTCACAGAGTCACAGATCTGGGCAAATATATAGGCAATAGTTTATTGGCTCCCTACAGTTCTAGACCAAAAATTGGAACAAATGGTCTCAGACACTTGAGATACAAAGGAGAGTCCACACTATTTCACTGAGAGGTCGAATACTCTTGGAATTAATTTCTGAAATTGACCCTTATAGTCTTTATTATATGCCTTTTAAGAATTAGTCGGGCTATTGGGTTATGCTATTTAGTGAATTGACGCATACACATTAAGACCCAAATGCCCAAGTATTGTTCACCCACTTCTAGTCTATAGAAGGATGCCCCATATACAGCAAGACACACCCCTGACGAAGTCTCTGTATGAGATTAAACACATTGTGTTATTTGTCTCTATTGTGACCTCCAAGTTACAAGACTAAAAGGAAGAGTCATAAAGGATATTTGGTCCAAGTACTGAAAATTTGCTGTCATCATATTTTTTATGTATTTTAAATAAATATGTGTATCAAGTGGAACTACTTTTTACTTTTTATTTATTTTATATCTGTGTATAAACATTATATTCTACCAGTAGGTGGTATGGACTGATGGAATCAATGGTCTAGAACTGTAAGGCACCTATCTATCTATCTATCTATCTATCTATCTATCTATCTATCTATCTATCTATCTTCTGTATATCATACTGTACTTATGTATATATTCATTTATGGTTTCTTCCAGTGTATGGTATCTATAACACTTGTACAAAGGTCAGATTTTCATATTGTTCAGGTTTCTGTATGCTAAGCTCTTTTAAATTGGTTTTCCACTTTCAATATGTATTTTTAATTAATTCCCTTCCCTTCCCAATAATAGTACTTTAATTGGGGTCTCTACTTTTTAAATCCCACCATTAGCATGTTTCTGGCTCTTATAAAATGTTGGGTTCTCTACAGATCACCCTTACGATCATGGGCTGCAAATAGGGGACACTATGTTGCTGCTGCCAGTGGTGGTGATCACAGGAGGGGATACCGGGTGATCAGATGGGGTGGGGGAGATTCAATGGGGGTGCATGCAGGGGACACTAATGTCCTGCTGCCAGTGATGGTGGTGATCGAGGGGGCACTGAAATGTGCTGCAGTGGGTGCTGATCAGAAACACTGATCCGCTCCTCCAGCTCACTGCTGAAACATGTCTGAATTTCACTGTATGGGAGTTAACGGCTAAACATAATTTTTCTCCCACACACTGTCAGATTATCTTTCCAAACAGCCAATTATAGTAGTTGGCTGATTAGAATGATATCGTTCTGAGGTATGCCCAGTATTAGTACACAGACCCATTTATCTCTTACAATTTATCTCTCTGCAAGCTTTGATAAATACCCCTCTAAAATGTAACACATACTGACAGCAATTTCTAATATGTGAAATGATCAGTCTTATTTAATAAACCCTTTCTACTGGCAGCTTGGAAATCTCATTTACAGCATTCATTCTATGCGTCAGTATCTGGTCTATTACTCTGAATAACCCTGCAGTTGGGCAAGCTTGTAGTTTTATTCACCTTTTCTCTATTCTCCCTAGGCTCCTATAAAAAGGAAATCTAACTAACAGTGTGCTTGTAAAAGCATAAATACTATTGTATGACATCTTTATGGAAATGTGCATGGACATGTGGCAAAATGGACCTACTTGTGGGATAAAATTGTTCCCATTTCCAATGGGAGGAGATAGGAAGAATGAGGCATCACTTGCCTACTGCATTATGGATCAGATGCAGCTGGTTTTGCAATGAAATGGAAAAATAAGATTATAATAATGTATTACCCTTTATTTGCTGGTGAGCATATATAATAATTTCCCTTTAACCTAATTGTTGTGAACCTTCCAATTGCACTTTTGTGTAAAAGTACATTTGTGTGTGCAGTTCGAGCAGTGCAATAAACATCAAAAACACAACATGCCACATGTGATAATGATGTCTCAGTGGCTCCTCGTTCTCTAAAGAAAAGTTGCAACTTTGCCTAAACAGAGCAGTAATTTAGATAAAGATATAAACATTTACTGTAAATAAATGAAGCTCGTGATCACAGATTGGTTTGGACATTTTACTATTTTCACTATGAACTTTTTGTGGACTACTATATTCTTGGGGTATTTCCAAAGACCAGAATTTGAAGTGCACATTGAAATATCTGTGGATAAAGCCTACCACAGAAATATGAACTATGGTATTTCAAAAATAAACGTAAAGGGGGGTACACATGGGAAGATGTGTGCTGAGCGATTTAGCACAGAACGTTCAGCACACATCTCTCTACTCGCTTAGCACACATCTCTCTACCCGCTCAGCACACAGCGAGATGTGTGATGAGTGAGGGGAGGATTGGGGGATGGGGGAGAGGGGGGGTGTTCACTTTACCCAGTGGTGAAGTGAGTGATGTAACTAGATTGCGCCTGCATGCAGGCCAATCTAGATCCGGCAATAGCGACATGCAGGGCCATGCATCGCTATCACTATGGAGCATACACACGGAGAGATCTGTGCTTCATTTCTAAGCAATCTAGTCAGATTACTGCAATTAAGCAAACATCTCTCCATGTGTACCCCCCCCCTTAAGTCTTCTTTATGTACTAAAGTGCAGGTTTACAGAAGTGTAAATGTTGTCCATAGTAGCCAATCATATGCTACTACTGTGTTAATTTCTAGAAGGTGCTAGATAAATTATCAGTAGAATCGGATTGGTTGCTATGGGCAACATCTCTATAAACCAACACTTTAGTAAATATACCCTGTATGTACTTTGTCTTTAGATTCCTGAATTTACAATTTTATAGTTTTATGCATTTTTGTGTTTCTCTTAAGAAGATTTTTAAGGACATGGACTACATGAAAACTATTTGAAGGAGAACTATTAATTTGGCATATCAATGAAAAAAAATAGATAAAATATGCTAATAAACACTCATCAAATCACTTTAGGACAATCTGAGATCCATTCTGTCTAACATTTACTTAGTGGTACCTCCCTGGGACCTACTATTACTTTTTCATTTCTTTAAGGGAAAGTTGCTGGATGACACAACCTGCAGAAGCAAATCAAAGTTGCTCTGGCATACAGGCCTTATTCCATAAGTGCAGAGTATTACTGGAGAGGTGGGGCTATCATCAAGTCAAAAATGAATAAAATGTCTCTCCCAGCTTTGACTTTAGCTCCATGGCTTGTGTCCTCCAGCATTTTCCCTAGAACTTTGCTTACTCTGGCAGTTATTTCAAGGTAACAAGGGGCATATCTGAGCAGTAATCCTTAGCTATTATACAGGAAGGGTAATAACTACAGTAGCAAAGGAAAAGCGGTGATAATGTTGACAAAGTCACTTAAACAATGACTTCATGTACGAATGGTAAACAAGTTTTTTTTTTTTACTACCCACTGTATAACAATTATCAGTATAAAGATAAATTAGGGGGGTAAATACAATAATACATATATATAGGGCATTTCCATTATTAGATAAAAGTTTTGTTCTTAAAAATAAAACACAAAAAAATCATACTGTTATGAGATGAGTCTCCCTTTTCCTTTTGTGTCCATAATAAATAATAATCTTTATTTATTTTCTTGTGCCACGTTCTCCTTTTTTCCTACCACAAGCTGAGAATCAACCACACTATCACATGCTTAAAATATTATGTCTCTCTGAAAGAATTTATTTGAACAAAGAATAAGTAAATGACTTAAGAATGTAAGCTGACCACCACCAATGGTGAGACAGACAACCTGAAGTCATACAGCCATGGAAAGTAAATACTGGTGAGATGATAAATCAGGAAGAAATGCCCAGCATCACAGGGGGAACTCATGATATCAGTGATTTAATTCTTCTGCCAGCATTGCATAATGAGCAAACACTGCTTGGGAATGTTGCTTGATAAATCTCAAAGTGTATGTTTAACAGATGTAGCACATGGCTGATGCCAGCAGGGATTAAAATGCTTTTCTGTCACAATAGAAAAGTGTTCTGAAGTTGATGTCTTACAAGGAACTGGCACGTACAGACCTTTGGTAGCAACACAAAGTGTATGAAAATACTAAAAGGATCCACACACTGAGAAGTAGTGAAAAGACTGTACATTTATTCATACAAAGTCTTGCTCTTTTTAAGGTTTTTTTGTTTTGTTTTGTTTCAAATTTGATCCAAATTGAAAAAAAAGTAACAATACACATTTGGATGGAAAATACTTGGCATTAATTAAATGTGCTAAATTTACAGTAATTTGTGTTAGTTTAATAGATGTGAAATTTAAAAATGCATGTTATATGAGGTGGAAAAGCACATACAAGAAAAAAATATGATTAAAACTACACTAAACAGTATACAAGCTTAAGTAAAAAGGCAACAAACTAAGGTAAAAAATAAAATGCTCATAATTTTAATACTTCTTGGCAGCTATTATAATATGGTGGGCCCAAGAAATATAATAGGGATGGATACAAAAAAATAAATGACGGACTGTAAGTCACATGTAATGCATAATCAAACATTTAAGAACTGAGTGGAGAACATGAATCCCATACCGACAGTCAGCAGAGGATAAAACATTGATACTGACCACAGAAAGTATGGATAGACTGTTGACTTGCCAAGTTCTGTCACTCATGCCTGAACAGTCTCTGCCCAAGAGATTGTATCAGCGTGAGTAGAGTAAGTTCTAAACATTTTTGGTTCTCATTTCTTTTAATATCTTTATGATTACTACTGTTTATCTAGAAATGGCTTGATTAGAAGGAGCAAAAACTTCTGAGGACCTGCTGGAAACTGATATTACTATTCTGTATGCCTAAAACATTTTGTCTTTTATAAAAGTTTCTCCTACTAAGTGCCTAATTCTAAGACAGACACTTCAGCAATGTCAGATGCAGAGGAGCGATGGGTTTTTGTGCACATGCACAAGGGGCCTTATTCAAAGTCACATGCTATACCAATATTCATGCAAACAGCCAATGTTTTTTCTTCTGTGCATAAGTCTGAATAGCACTGTGCATGCATCCTAATTTTGTTCATACAGACTACCAGTACAAATGTAGGCACACAGAAGCAGAAATGTATGTGGCGCTCCTTGACAGTTCCTGAAAGATAACAGAGTGGCTAAACAGATGCATGGAGATGTTGTGTCTTTTGGGAGTGACAAGGGGGCGCAGTGGGCATGTCGCTGATAGTGATTGTGTTTGTAGACACAGAAACATTCACGCAGAAGGCCAAATAATCTGCCAGCCATTGCTTTACCCCAAAATATCGGGAGTGCCCGGACTTGTATACCTTAGCGGTATTGGACAACAGTAACATGCCAAGTCGGGACAGTGAGCAATAGCCAGCTATCACTTCATCACTTACTTCTCAATACAGCTATAAATAAATAAATATACTAACTAATTTCTTTTTACATGTGCCACAGTTATAATTACATTTCTAGCACTCATATCTATCCTTTACTATAATTACTCTCATTGAACAGCTTTATACCAGCTTGAACATCCCCCCCCCTCCTTTTCATATATATTTTAACATTAAGGTGTATCACTGCTAAACATGATTGATTACAAATCAACACATATTTCACACCAACAAAGAAGGAATGATTTAGAAAATATATTCTCCAATGAATGTGCCCCTATAGAAATAGTACAAGAAAAAAATGAAACATTGCGACTAACAAATATGGAGAATTTCAAAAACCTCATGTGAATGACTAATAAAAACATAGAAAAACTTGAAAAAAGTATAATTGACAAAAAATAAAGGACATTTAAAAGACGTATTGAAGAAACAAAAATTCTGAAACCAAAAAAATGAATTATCTTCATTCAAAAGATCTCAAATAATTGGATTTCATAAAAAAATAAGAAAAATGGCAAATTCGATCTGTACAGTATATCAACACTAACAAGTTTGTAAAAAAACTATGGGGCATATTTACTAATCCTGGTGAAGTGATAAAGTGGAAGGTGATAACGCGCCAGCCAATCAGCTCCTAACTTCCATGTTACAGGCTGGGTTTAAAAAAATTAGTTAGGAGCTGACTAGTTGTTGCATTAGGACCTTCCACTTTATCACTTCACTGGGCTTAATAAATCTGCCCCTATGTATCAAAAAATACTTTCTTAGAGACTCCATCACAAAACAATCAATGTGGAGAAACAGACAATTTATCCACACCTTGTTCACACCAACCTCTGCTAAAAACACAAACAAAGGGACCCCACAGAGAGACTTTACAGAAGCTTAAGGAGAAAGCTATAGATGCACTCCCAGAAAAAATAAAAATAAAGTATAACATCTTAGAGAATGAAAAAAAAGCATTAAAGGAATAAAAGGAGGATTTTACAATTGTCATTAAATCAGCTGCCGGATTTGAGGAGGATGATAACTATAAAAAAGAAGCAGAAAGATTGCTGTCTGATAGAAAACCCTATGAGAAATTAACTAAGGGCCCTATGAAAGATTCCCTCAAAGAACTTAGTGAACGAATGGACAAAAGTTTATATATTGGTATTTTCATAAAAAAAGAACATTACATTTTGGTGAAAAGAATCCAATAATACCAACATTCTCTTTCCTACCAAAGATCCATAAGGACAAAGTAAACCCACCTGGACATCCTATAATATCCGATGTTGGCTCACTAAATTCCAATTTGTTGAAATATATTGACTATTCCCTTCAAGGGATAGTCAAAAAACAGAAGTTATCTGAGAGATACTATAAACACTGTACATATATTAGAAGAATTTGACTGGAAAGACTCCTATTTTTTGTGTACTAGTGATGTGGCTAAACTTGCAAATATTTGACTACTCAAATTAATTTAAGAATGGAATTGAATATATTCTGAAACATTATTACTTCTAATATGAATGAGACTTTTACCTTCAAATGAAAGGTATGGCCACGGGGACTGTTTTTGCCCCATGCTATGCAATTTTTTTTGTGGTGAAATGGGAGGAAGACTCCATATGGAACAACATCTCCAAAAACAACATAATATGTAGGGACCACTATATACCGATGTAGCCATGCTTATCTCCGGTGGTTGCAATACTGATGTTCTTCCACCAGGTTTTGCTTTTCAAAATTATCAATTCTCCATGTGTGAAGTCTCCATTGTAAAGTGAAATGATGCTTTTAGTTTAAGAACTACTTTCTTTAGATATTTTTTTAATTCCATTTCAAATGCATCGAAAACTATCATGCAGCATATTATATTATGGTGGATATACTGTAATGTATGTATAACAAGCCTTGCCACAATAACAGTTTTATTACACACTGCAAATTTTGCTATGCTTGTGCTTGGGCTTGATATATTGTATATTTTACATTACAAATCTCATTTTTGTTGTGTTCTCGGACCTTGAAATTTTGTGGTGGCAGTGATGCAATAATATCATGCTAATACAGTACTGTATATGGCTGGGGCACTCATGATCACTCACAGTTACTACAGTACCAGTATAAGCACAGAAAAAGTTTTTTTGCATTAAGCTGATTGCAAGCATCTTTGCCTCACTGAAAATGACTCTGAACTTTATTGTATATCTGTGTATAAAGTAGCATTCACAGCTTTTTTCTAATTTTCCCACAACAAGTTCTGAAAAAAAATGTGGCTGCTACTTTTTACACAGATATACAAGTGTTGCTTTTCAAATTACGAGAGTCAGACTCAGACATGCACAAAGATATACCAATCAGTTGCACTTACAATGAGTGACACCACTATGTCACTACAGGTGTCAGTCACATGTCTCCATGGCTCTCTTGGCATAGTGGTATCACCGATGGTTACCATGCTCATGAGCTAGGGTTTGATTCCCACAAAGGACAAGATGTTTTAAAAAACAACTTAGAATACTTTTCTGTTATCAAGTTTATGGATATACTATGTGTTATACATTGCAAGTCTCATTTTATTACACCCTGTGACTTGTGCAGTACACATTTGTAACATAGTAACATAGTAACATAGTATCTAAAGTTGAAAAAAGACAATTGTACATCGAGTTCAACCTATTTGTGGTCTCCTAAGCTCGATTATTTTGTATAAATTTTGACTGAAGTTGATGACTGCCGTTACGTTTTACCCCTCTTTTTTTATAATAACCATTGTGTGTGACTATGCCCCGTAACCCTGGATATCCTTATCCATCAGGAATTTATCTAACCCATTCTTAAAGGTGTTGACTGAGTCAGCCATTACAACTCCCTCAGGCAGGGAATTCCAAACACGTATAGTCCTTACCGTAAAAAAACCTTTACGCCGTATTGCCTTTAAGCCTTTACGCAAAATGCCTGCCGTGAGTGAGCAGTCAGTTCCCGGACAGCTCTGCTAATGCCGGGCATCTTTTTTTTGCTTCTTCTAAATGCTTCTTTATTATTATCAGTTGTATTTTAATTCTTAAAAACAATCTTCCACTATTCTTGAGGAGTCCCTTTGCGCATGTGAAGAAGCTATCTTCTACATCCATGCATTTAAGATGCATTGGGCCTGATTCAGAGCCTCAATGCTGATATTTGCATAGTCATGCAATGTTTTGCTACTGCACATATGCGTAAACTCCTAAACTCCATAAACACACACTACAAAGTGTACACACAAATTCTATGTTGCGATTACAGAGAACAGTATCAGAAATGTCTTGGAAAAGGTGTGGGAATTGCTGGACAGTTACTGGCAAATGTCTTAGTGCACACACAGAGATAGTGATCTAATGGGAGATTTAAAGGAATGTTAGTGAAAGTGGTTACTTACAAATACTCATTAGGGGAAATTGCACCTGAATAAGGCTGATGCAAGTTTTGATAGTGTTACGCAATGTTAGCATCTAAAAATGAAACAATTGGTATTTCAGTGCCTATGGACGCTCACAGTCAGTGTCTCAGTTCGGGTTCCAGTCTATAGATAGACAGTTAAAAGTTAGACAGTCGGGGGCGTGGCCTGGCTGCTGAAGGAGGCAGCTGTGTTCTGAAAGAGCTCCTGGGACCCACAGCTGTATATTATATATATATATACTTATCCTGAGCTCTTCTAATTGCCCCAGTACCTCCTCTGTACCTCCTGCTCCCCCTGCTGTGCCCCCCCGAAGTGCCGCGGAATCGGGGAGCAGTTTTCACTGCTCCTGCGGGTTGCGGCCTACGGGGCTCACGGAAGCCGGGGCCTCAATTTTCTCCTCAAGCCGGACGCGGCTCCGGGACCCACAGTTCGGGCCACAGACCTCCTCCGGAGCTCTTTCCTGCATACCGCCGCTGGTCCGCTGACCGCGGCCAGGAGAGACTCCCTGCTGCCGGCTGTCCGCTGCACGCTTCTGCACAGCAGGGACCTTGAGACTCGCCGCGCGGGACGGAGCCGACGGGCGCCCGGCGGCCATCTTTATATCCAGGCAGGTACTGTCTGTCTCTCTCCCGCTGGGCCTCTGGACGTAGGTGCGGTCCCCGTACCTGTGGTCCGTGGTGCCCCAGCGAGGGGAGGGGGAGGGGGAGGGGGGAATATAAAGCTGGAATATAAAGCTGGGCACTACAGCCTTTTGTTTCCTTTTTTTTTGCCATTTGCCATCCGCAGAAGTGCCCCTCATCCATCCATCCACCCATTCAGTTGTTTGCATCAGTGGGTTACCTGCTCAGCGGACTCCACACGGCCCGTCACCCGCTGTCGCCATTTCTCCAGAATACTGTGGAGCGGTGTCACGGCCGCATATTCTCTGACGTATAGTGTCCCGTAATTGCACCTCAATTGGACCAAGTCGGACGTCCTGCCACTGTGAGCTGACGTATGGCTCCCTAGCTATGCGCCTGCCTGCCTGATGTTGCCCTAAAGCCACGTGGGGGCTTTTGCACGGCGACGGTCCACATGTTTTATACTGCCGAGGATATGTGAAAGTGTAATACTACATTGCTTTATCTGAAGACCGATCTCATGGTGAGAGGGATAAAGAAAAAAAAGGCCAAGACCAAGCCGGTCGCGATCTCATCCCCTACGAACCGACATTCGTCAGACCTACGTCAGTTCTTAACAACTCCAACCTCATTACCCGCGATTTCTCCAGCTGTCCCGGCCTCCCCGAATCTGCGCAGCCTGGTAGACGACATGACATCCCCGGGTACTCCGCTGCCTCCACAGGGCCCCTCTCTGTCTGCGGAGATAAGCGAGATCTTATCTCATGTAAAATCACTCCCCACGAAACAAGATTTCTCGGCCTTGGAGACTCGCTTGCTTTCCACCATCACTCAGGAAGTGACAGCGCTCCGACAAGATATGTCCCAAATTGCGACCCGTGTCGATGTCTTGGAACACCATGAATCGTCTAGTTTGGAGTCTCTGACTAAATTTCGGGAGGTTCTATCTCATCAAAGGGACGATATCTCTTTTCTAAAATCACGTATTGAGGATATGGATAATCGCGGCCGGCGAAATAATATCAGAGTCAGGGGCCTACCTGAGAGCGTTCAACAGGCTGACCTGACAACTGCCTTAACTACAATATTTGGAGAACTTATTGACCTGGATCCGAACAAGGACATTATATTTGATAGAGCTCATCGAGCCCTCCGTCCTCGCGGCTTGCCCTCTGACAGGCCACGTGACGTGATTTGCAGGCTCCACTATTATGTCCAAAAAGAGGAAATAATGAGGTCGGCCCGTCAGCTGGACAATATTGCCTTTCAAGGGGACAAGATTCAGATATTTCCTGATCTCGCCTGGTCGACCTTACAACAGCGTCGAGCCTTGAAGCCTCTGACAGACTCTCTCAGGAAACTCGAACTGAAATATAGATGGGGCTTCCCTTTCTCCCTCCAGGTTTCTCATGGTGGCAAGATCGCGAGTCTCTCTAGACCTTCGGACTTACAGGCCTTCTTCACGACCTTGGGAATACCTCCGGTACCGTTACCAGATTGGGATGCTTTTCACCACCTACCGGACTTACCTGTTGTGCTCCCTCCAGACGACGCATGGCAACAAGTGCGTTCCCCTCGGACGCGGGGAACTACTCCTAGTTCACGTTCTTCTGAGCCTCCCTGAAGGAGACGTCTCGTCCCATGCGGACGTGAATATTCCTGCTACTCATGTCATACACTAGGTTCTCTCTCTTAAATAGTGCTATATGTTGCTCACACGTGAGATCGGTTTATGTAACATTGTACAGTTGTAATGGTTTCAAAGATGAGTGATGGGGTGTCGTCGATATTTTATTTTGTTTTTTGTTTTAACTGCATTCATTATTTCGGTGACGACACTCATATACACAATTGTTCAGCCTCTATGAAACCTGGTTTGATAGTTTAAGGATTACATGTATATCTTTATATACGCTTTCATATTTTATTTTATTTTTATTTTTTTAGTTTTGTTTCACCTGTGCCTTTGTGCACACCTCGGTAAATACCATATATTTGTTTATCTTCTATCTTGTGGACGGTCGCTGTCCTGGGCCCCCCGTAGGACCCCCTCTATGCTGCATCCCCTGTTTCTTTGGACTGGGAGTCGGCAGGATTCCGCTCCTGTCCTTTTTGCAGCAATCCTTTTTCTAGTACTGTCATCTTTGTTTAAAACTAAAGTACTTTGCGGCATGGTTTCCCACGCTGCATCATCTTTTCTCCTTTTCTCTGCTTTCTCTCTCTTTCTATTTCCTTCCCTTGCTGTTCTTCCTTTCCCTCCCCCAGTGTCTGTCGTAGGGAAGACTATCGTGAAGCCCTTAGGTCTGCCGTGACAATGGGGGTGAACGATCTACATGTAACTACCCTTAATGTAAAAGGGCTGAATGTTCCTGAGAAAAGGTCTAAACTCCTTAAATGGCTTAGGGATGAGAGAGTTGACGTCGCTTTTATTCAGGAAACACATTTTAAGATGGGACATGTGCCGTCCCTAAAAAGTCACTATTATCCTCATGTATTCCTGTCTAATAATTCTGCCGGTAAGACATTGGGCGTAGCTATATTACTGGCTCGCCACTTGCCTGTCCTTGATGTTACCTCCCATAGAATAGCTGAAGGTAGAGGGTTGCTGGTGAAATGCGACATACACGGTCAACGCTTTTCTTTTTTGAACATATATGCGCCCAACGCTAGGCAGCCCTCCTTTTTGTCCTCAGTTCTGGATAGTGCGGAACCTCTCTTGGAGGGGGTGGTGGTGATGGGAGGTGACTTAAATTGGACCTTAGATCCACGCCAGGACAATTCTAAAAAGATTTCCTGCAGGCCGGAGAGGGAGCATAGAGGAGTGAGGCGCGCCCTGCTCGACCACCAGCTGATTGACACATGGAGACTGACACATCCTGCTGAAATAGATTATTCCTTTTTCTCACACCCACATCAGACATGTTCTAGAATCGATTACCTGTTTCTGAGCCACCGGCACCTACACCTCCTTTCTGATGCTTCTATAGGACAAATCGTGTGGTCAGATCATGCCCCAGTTAACCTCACTTTACGCTTGCCTCCCAGTGCACATCGCCAATGGTCCTGGCGTTTTAACGACACTTTTTTACAGGACGCGGACTGTCGGTCTCAAATCGACAGCGCCTTAGATTCTTATATCTGTACCAACGACCTAGATGACATTTCTAAAGTCTCAGTCTGGGAAGCACACAAATGTGTCATCAGGGGGGTTTGTGTCCAGATAGGATCTTTCCGTAAAAAGCAGAGGGAGAATCTTCGGGGTGATTTATTGTCTAAAATACAATCTCTCGAGCTTTTACACAAGAAATTCCAAACCCCACAATATTACGCTGATCTTGAAGCTGCAAGGGCAGATCTGAATAAGCTACTCTCTGACAGAGTCAAATTTTCTTATCGGAAGTGCCGTAGCAGATACTATCAATGGGGTAACAAACCTGGGAAATTACTAGCTAAAGCCCTTAGAGAGCAACGTGCTCTTACTTTTATTCACACAATTAAAAATAGCCACGGTCAGCCCCAACATGAGACACCTCACATCGCTAGGGCCTTTAGGGCATATTATTCCACTCTGTATAACCTTTCTGGTCCGACCGGAAGGACTGACAAGCTGTCCCATCAAACAGCCATAACTGACTATTTACGGACCTTAGACTTCCCCACGTTATCCACAAAAGAAGTAGAAGATCTAGATGCCCCTTTTTCTACTGAGGAGGTTAGGAAAGTTATAGAATCCTCTCCCAACGGCAAGAGTCCCGGCCCTGATGGATATACCATTGCTTATTATAAAGCTTTCAAGGAGAAATTGGTCCCTCTACTCACGAGAGCTTTTAATACTATATCAGGACAATCACCTTTCTCCCCACAATCTCTCGAAGCCCATATCGCAGTTTTACCCAAAGAGGGTAAAGACCCCAGTCTTTGTTCCAGTTATCGGCCAATTTCACTATTAAATATAGATATAAAACTTTTCGCCAAACTGATTGCAAACCGTCTTAAACTATTATTACCTGGTCTGATACATGGAGATCAAGCTGGATTTGTTTTAGGCCGAGAAGCTAGAGATAACACCTCTAAAGTGCTCAACATGATTCACTATGCCGGCCAGCTTTCATCCCCATCAATCATACTGTCGACTGATGCCGAAAAAGCATTTGACAGAGTGGACTGGGACTTTTTGTCTGGCATACTGAAGCATCTAGGGCTCGGTAACACCTGTCTTCACAGAATCCTATCTCTTTATACTTCCCCGTCCGCCAAAATTAGGATTAATGGCTCCCTTTCTGATTCCTTTCCTATTTCCAATGGCACGCGACAGGGCTGCCCACTATCTCCATTGCTCTTTGTCCTTTGCATGGAAACATTAGCTCGAAGCATTAGGGCTAACCCGAATATCTCGGGTTTGCTGGTAAAAGGGACTGAATACAAATTGGCTTTATATGCCGACGATCTACTCGCTATAATCTCAAAACCGGTCACTTCTTTACCAAACCTGATGGTAGAATTTGAAAAGTTTGGAGCCCTCTCTAATTTCAAAATAAATTATTCCAAATCTATTGCCATGAATTTAACTACTCCTCCTGATATAGTAGAGGGTCTGAAACATGCCTTCCCCTTTACTTGGCACGATCACAAATTAAAATATTTGGGGGTATTACTGTCCAACGATTTATCCAAATTATTCTCCCTAAATTTTAACCCATTGTTGGCAAGGCTTCGTCTAGACTTCCAGAAATGGAGGAAACTAAGACTGTCATGGTTCGGCAGGATCAACGTTATCAAAATGAATGCCCTCCCTAGGATATTATTCTTTTTCCAGTCCCTTCCAATACACATCCCCCTACTTTGGCTCCGAGACGTCCAGAATCTTATTCGCGCATTTGTTTGGGGATGTAAGACACCCAGGTTTTAACACGATATTTTATTTAGGAGAAAACATCAAGGGGGGCAGCAACTTCCACATATTATTAACTACTACCACGCAGTACATTTGAATAGGATTCTGGAATGGACGCGTGCTAAAGAATGCAAACAATGGGTTCTACTAGAGGAGGGCGGTCTTCCACATTATATCGAAATTGCACCTTGGCTTCCTACCCTACCGAAGGTTACTCACCCCACGGTCTCCCCCACGCTTAAATTATGGGCCACGCTGAGATCTCAGAGCCATATATCCTCCAAATGGTCCCCTCTAACCTCCTTTCTCCATAACTCCGAATTTGCTCCCGGTCTCCACGGGACAGCCTTTGCTCCATGGGCGGAAGCCGGGATTTTTAGGGTCGGTCAGCTGGTGAGCTCGAGTAGGGTGCGCTCCTTTTCAGATGTTCAATCTTCTTGGAACTTACATAGTGCTGAGTTTTGGAGGTTCCTGCAGGTTCATCATTTTATATCATCTTCTAAGAACCTCTCTGACATAACTAGGGATCTCACTGGGTTTGAAAAACTATGCGTTTCTCCTAGTTCCCCCACACATACTATCTCACAAATTTATGCGCTTATCATGGAAGACTTTTACCCGCAGCCACCTACCTTCATGGCCTCCTGGGAGAAGGAACTATCAGGGCTACCTACGCAGATCAAATGGGATTCCGTATTTAGTAACACCCAAGCGAGCTCTTTATGCTTATCGACATTAGAGACCCTCTATAAACTTATATATAGGTGGTATAGGACTCCTCTTGTTCTCAATAAAATGTTTCCCTCCCTTACGAACCTGTGCTGGAGATGCAAAACTGCCCCAGGGAGTTTTATACATATTTGGTAGGATTGCCCTCTTATAACTCCATTTTGGGCAGAGGTATTTAAGTGTTCCGAACTGATAGTGGTAGATGAGATCCCGAAAGACCCGGGTTTTTGGCTCCTCAATCATACCTCCGCAGAGGCGCACTCCTACAAACATTCCCTGTTGAGACATCTTAGCAACGCAGCAAAAGCGGTTGTTCCAATTCTTTGGAGATCCACCTCACCACCCTCGATTAAATTATGGTTCACAAAGATCGATCACTTTTTAGATATGGAAGACCTTGTCTCCTTCTCATCCGGAAAAACGGTTAACTTCACAGCTATCTGGTTTCCCTGGTACGACATTAAGGACACACCTGTGTATCGGTCCTACATGGCGACATAACCCCCCTCATATTCATATCCCGATTACGATGCCTTTCTAATATGCCTCAGAGCTTTAATTGGTAAAGATCCCCCCTTTGTCCCCCATACAACCAGTCCTTTCTGCGCGGACACTCACACCTGACTCTACCTGTTTTAATTTTCCCCTTCCTTTCCTTTTTCTTTCTTCTCTTCTCTCTCTTTCTCCTCTTTCCTTTTTTCTTATGCTGTTTTGTTAAAATGTTCCCCCTTTATTATAAGTTATGATGTTGTAAGCTAAGCAGACAATTTATTTTCATACTTGGGACGCTTTAAGCGTATTGTACTGACACTTATAATATGTGATGATTTTGTCCCCCCTTTTTGGAAAAGTATTGATGTAATGTTTTGCCTGCTGCTTTAATTAATAAAAACAGTTTACACAAAAAAAAAAAGTTAGACAGTCATTAGGTAGACACCATATGGTCAACAGTTAGAAGTCAGACAGGTTCAAAAGTCAGACAGGTTCAAAAGTCAGACAGGATCAAAAGTCAGACAGGGTCATAAGTCAGACACACACAAAATATTGTTTTTTGTTTTTATACTTAATTACTGACCAATGACATTGAAGCATTTCTGTTACAATAGAATTGTATTTTGTTTTCTGAAAGATATAGAAGGTTTTCTTGCACATATAAAAGCTATTCAACATCCCAGTTATCATACACTTTAATATGACTCCTTCATTCCGGAAATAAAATGTTCTGCTCCTGAACTTACCACTTAGGGCTTAATTCAGCAAAACTACAACTTCTTTCTCTAGCATGTGTGGGAGGGGGGTGCCCAGCACAGGGGAAGGCCGCCCTGATTGACGGGTCCTCCACCCGGTTGAAATGTGAGTCTATCGCTATACAGCAATGCACTCACATCTTAAGGGTAGCCCCCTGTCTCCTCAGTCTATCTGCCATGTTTTGGTTCACACTGCTGCGTGTGACATCACACAGCCACCGTGGATTCCAATTTCCTATCCTCTAACATCTCCACCATCATCATGGGTGATTTCAATATCGCTATTGATTGTCCAAAATCTGCTGCTCATGCCCCCAAACTTGTCTCTCTAACCTCCTCTCTCGGCCTCTACCAGTGGACTGACTCATCAGGAGGGCCACTGCCTTGATCTAGTATTCACCATACAATGCTCCATTTCTGAACTCACTAACACTCCTTTCCCCCTCTCAGATCACTACCTCATCACCTGCATGCTCTCCTCCATTAATTCAAACTCTCCACCTCACTCCAACAACTGCTTTCACCTATTTCTGCATTCACCTCTCTGAGATGGCTGCATCACACCTGAACCAGAATCTAGAACTAGCCCTTTATGAAGTGGCTCCAGCTACCCATCACACTCCACGTAGGCCTAGATGTCAACAATGGCACTCTAAATTAACAAGACAGCTACAAAAACTCACACGTAAACTTGAATGTCAGTGGCGTAAATCTCGTATTTCAAGCTACTTCCTCACATATAAGACTGTCTACCACTCTTATAGAAATGCCCTGAACACTGCCAAACAAACATATTTCCAAACTCTTATCTCGGCTCAAGCCTCTAACTCCAAACGACTCTTTAATACATTTAAATCACTTCTGAATCCTCCCTCACCTACCCCACCAGCCACTATCAAGGCACAGGATCTTGCTTCCTACTTCAAGGAAAAGATTGATAAGATCCGAGATGAAATGGTATGCTCTTCGTCAGCCAGTGACCTGCTCAATTCTTTACCTGAACCCTCTGGCACTCTCTCTTCATTTGATCCCACAAATGAAGATTAAGTATCAACACTCTTCTCATTCTGCTTCTCTACTACCTTTCCTCTTGATCCTTTACCCTCACAAATAAGTAAAGCTCTGTCTCCGGTGCTCATCCCTACCTTAACTAACATCTGTAATCTCTCTCTCTCTCTACTGGTATTTTTCCTTCACTGTTCAATCATGCAGTGATTACTCCAATTTTGAAAAAACAAACAAAATTCAAACCCTAACTCCCTCTCAAACTACCGCCCTATCTCTCAGCTTCCTTGTCTCTCTAAGCTACTTGAGAGACTTGCCTACACTCGACTCACACACTTTCTTAACTCACACAACTTATTGGACCCACTTCAGTCAGGCTTCCGTTCCCAACACTCCACAGAGACAGCACTGACTAAAGTTGTTAATGATTTGGTCACTACGAAGTCCTAAGACCATTACTCACTTCTTATTCTTCTAGATATATCTGCTGCATTTGACACTGTTGACCACTCTGTTCTCATACAAACACTACAATCTCTAGGTCTTAAAGACACCACCCTTTCTTGGTTCCTACCTTACCTATTAAATCGCTCCTTCAGTGTTCGCTTCTCTAAATTTACCTCCTCTTCGCTACCTCTTTCAGTTGGAGTACCGCAAGGCTCAGTCTTGGATCCTCCACTTTTCTCAATCTATACCTCATCTCTTGGTAAACTAATTGTTATGCACACCAGTGCCAGCAGGAATGTACTGGTGTCTGAACGGAGAGGGATGCAAAACAAATGAACTCACAGACAGACTGGGGAATATGACATTACATACACAGAAGGTGATAGGGTAACAAAATAAACACAAAGTGAACAGAGAAGCCGAAAGGCTAAGAAACTGGGTGTCTCCCTAGTATTAGGAATGCTCAGATGGAAAGAAGCGAGATGTTGTGATTTAATACGTAGAGAACCCGAAATGCTGTTGCTAAGGGCAACAGCAAAACCCTAAAGGGTTACCAACGGGTGTGGCAGTAAACTCCTTGGTCAGAGATGGAATAATAGACACAAGGAGAGTCTCCACAATCCTAGTCCTCACTTGCAGTGCACTGGTTCAGCTTACTGCCACTAAACTGACACTTGAACACCTTGCACAGTGAGAAAGGATTTTGGCAGGCAAGTCTGAGAATACAGCCGCAAACTTGCTAGGTTCACAGAGTAGCAAAAGAACCCCAGCAGGTTAAACGACTGACTCCAGTCTTACTGCTAGGTCTGGATTCGCAGAGTGTAATACCAAATCCCAAGGCCTATTTGCAGTAAGCAACAAACAAATACAAAGTTACACAGTACTAGCTAGCTTTCAGGAACTGACTAACCAACAAAGATTCAGCAGCATCTGCCTAACCTGAGAAGAGGGTTTATATAGCAGGTGCTGTCCACGCCCCACTCAGACCTCACAGACTGTGAGCACAAAAACCAGCACCGGATCCCCTGCCATGCACAGAGCCTGTAACCACTGCACAGCAAAAGACCCGAACCGGAGTATCAGCTACGCTCAGGTTACTCAGCTAGCACTTGTCTCCCGGTTGCCATGACGACGTGGCAGCACAGAGCAGGAGACCCTAACAGTACCCCCCCTCTGACGAGGGGTCAAAGAACCCCTACCACCGGGTTTATCGGGGAACTGCGAGAAGAAAGAGCGTAACAGTCTGGGGGCATGAAGATCACAACTGCGCACCCACGACCGCTCCTCCGGGCCATACCCCTTCCAGTGCACCAAAAATGACAGCCGACCCCGAACCATCTTGGAGTCAAGAATCCTTTCAACAACAAACTCCCTCTGGCCACGTATCAGAAGAGGGTAAGGTCTTCCACTGGAAGAAGGATTACTAATCGCCCATTTTAAAAGGTAACAATGAAATGTTTTATTGATACCCAAAGAACGGGGTAGATCTAACTGAAATGCCACCGGATTGATAACCCTAGTGATCTTATAATGACCGATGAACCGGGGGCCTAACTTATGAGATGGCTGTCTCAACTTCAAATTCTTGGTAGACAACCAGACGAAGTCTCCTAATTTGAAGCTGCAGGGTCTTTTCCGCTTATCAAAAACCCTTTTGGTCACTAATGACACAGACACAAGGGCTTTCTTCACTTTCCTCCAAATACCTCTAAGGACCGAAACCACAGAGGAACCACCAGGCGTGGCGTCCTGGGGGTCAAAAGAATTGGCCTTAGGATGATGCCCATACACACAAAGGAAGGGAGAGATCCCTGTAGCAGAGTGAGCCGCGTTGTTATAGGCAAACTCCGCCATGGACAGATGAGCAACCCAGTCAGTCTGACACTTGGAGACATAACACCTGAGGAACTGCTCCAAGGACTGGTTCACCCTTTCAGTCTGCCCATTAGACTGCGGATGGTAGCCTGACGACAAGCTGACAGAAATCTGGAGATCGGAACAAAATGCCCTCCAGAATTTGGCCACAAACTGGGATCCGCGGTCAGAGACCACATCAAGTGGCAACCCGTGGAGGCGCACAACATGCAGCATAAATAATTCAGACAGGCGTCTGGCCGATGGCAGCCCCACCAATGGAACGAAGTGCGCCATCTTCGAAAACCTGTCAACGACAACCCAGATGGCTGTCATCCCCGAGGATTTGGGCAAGTCCACCACAAAATCCATTGAAATGTGGGTCCATGGCTTAGATGGAATAGAGAGTGGATGTAATGGGCCAACAGGAACCCCTCTGGGAGTCTTATTTCGGGCACAGATGTCACATGCCCGAACCCACTGATCCACATCCCTAGCCACCGAGGGCCACCACACCGCCCTAGATAGCAACTCCCGAGTTCTGGCAATACCCGGGTGACCTGCCGACTTCTTGGCATGGAATTCCAGGAACACTCACTGTCTTAACCTAGGAGGCACAAACAAAAGACCTACCGGAAGGTCTGGAGGAGCCTGCTCCTGTGCTCTAAGGACTAATGACAAGAGGTCCTGGGTAATGCCCACTTTAATACATGATGGGGACACAATGGGCAATGGCTCCTCAGTGGTCTCCTGGATTGGAGCAAAACTCCGCGAGAGCGCATCAGCCTTGATGTTTTTTGACCCAGGGCGATATGTTATCAAAAAATTAAAGCGAGCAAAAAACAAAGCCCATCGCGCCTGCCTGGCATTGAGGCGCTTCGCTGACTCTAAATATGCCAAATTCTTATGGTCGGTGAGAATTGAGACCACAAACTTAGCCCCCTCAAGCCAGTGTCTCCACTCCTCGAGTGCATCCTTAATAGCCAACAATTCCCGGTTACCCACGTCATAATTCATCTCGGCAGGCGAAAATTTGCGGGAAAAGTAAGCACAGGGATGAAGGCGATTATCAGACACCCCCATCTGAGAGAGCACTGCCCCAATACCCATCTCAGAGGCATCCACCTCCACCACAAAAGGACGCTCTGGATCTGGGTGTCGCAGCACCTTGGCCGAGACAAATGCCCTTTTGAGACGGGCAAAAACCGCTTTGGCCTCACAAGACCAGTGAGCAACATCCGCCCCTTTCTTAGTGAGTGCCACCAAGGGCGCCACTATAGACGAAAATCCAGCGATAAATCGTCTATAAAAATTCGCAAAGCCCAGAAAACGCTGAAGCGCCTTCAAACTAGTGGGCTGCACCCAATCCAGGACTGCCTGTACCTTGGAACCCTCCATTTGGAAACCTTCTGGGGAGATAATATATCCTAGAAATGCGATTTGCTGAACTTCAAATTCGCACTTCTCCAGCTTCGCCCCAAGCCGGTGGTCTCTGAGTTTCTGGAGGACTAAGCGTACATGCTTCCGATGTTCCTCCAGGGAATGGGAGAAGATTAGGATGTCATCTAAGTATACAACTAAGAATCTATCCAAATATTCCCTGAGCACATCGTTCATGAAGTCCTGGAAGACTGCCGGGGCATTACAGAGCCCAAAAGGCATCACCAAATATTCATAATGCCCTGAGTGGGTATTAAAGGCAGTCTTCCATTCATCCCCCTCTCTTATTCGGATTAGATTGTACGCACCGCGTAGGTCAATCTTAGAAAAAATGGTGGCAGTACGAAGCTGGTCAAACAAGACCGAAATGAGAGGCAGTGGGTATGAGTTTTTAATCGTAATACGGTTCAATTCCCTGAAGTCGATGCAGGGTCGCAACGAACCGTCCTTTTTACCCACGAAGAAGAACCCCGACCCAACTGGAGACTGTGAAGGTCTGATAAATCCCTTAGCCAAGTTCTCCTGAATGTACTCTGCCATAGCCTGAGTCTCAGGACGTGACAGGGAGTACAACCTGCTCTTGGGAAGCTTAGCATTTGGCAACAAATCAATGGCACAGTCATAGGGGCGATGGGGAGGTAGTACCTCTACAACTCTTTTGGAGAACACGTCCGCAAAATCTGTATAACATCCTGGCAATCCTGGCAAACTTAGCTGCGAAAGCCTGACTGGAAGGCTCAAGCAACTCCTTAAACAATCAGTACCCCAAGAGACCCAGTCAAATTGAGGATTGTGGGCCCTTAACCAGGGTAACCCCAACACCAATGGGGCAAAAGTACAGACAGTCACATAAAAGGACAATTTTTCAGAGTGTGTGGCTCCAATAAACAAAGAAATCTGGCTAGTGCAAGAGGTAATTTTACCCTGGGATAATGGTTCCCCGTTTAACCCACAAATCTCAATCTCCGATGCCAAGGGTACTAAGGGAACAGAGTGTTTCAGGGCGAATTGGCGGTCCATAAAAACCCCGTCGGCCCCACTGTCCACAAAGGCCTCAGTCTTGACAGTTTGACCGAGGATCTTCAAGGTCACTGGAATGATAAAAGTCTTCTTGGGAAATTCTGACTTCTGGCCTGACAGGATATTTCCCATCACCCTCAGGCCCTGAAGTTTTCCGGCTTTTCTGGGCATGATACTACCACATGACCTTTATTCCCACAGTACAAACATAACCCCTGCTGTCTCCTCTGCGTCTTCTCACGCGAGGAGAGGCGGGTAGCCCCAATCTGCATAGGCTCCTCGGAAAATTCCTCAGAGTCTGAGGTTCCCTTGGGAAAGAAGGAAACCTCGGTCTCCCTTTCAAGCCTGCGCTCTCTCAGCCGTCTATCCACCCGAATGGATAACTGCATGAGCTGATCCAAGCTATCAGGCAAGGGATATTGTACCAGTTGGTCTTTTAACTGGTTAGAAAGACCTCTTCGGTACTGGTGTCTCAGGGCTGGGTCATTCCACTGGGTATCATGGGCCAACCTCCGAAACTCTGTACAATAAACCTCAACTGGCCTTCGCCCTTGCTTAAGGATCGAAATCTGAGCCTCGGCTGAGGCCGTCTTGTCAGGGTCATCATACAACATGCCCAGTGCCGTAAAAAAAGCATCAACACTTTTAAGCGACGGACAGTCAGGCTGCAACCCATATGCCCAGACCTGAGGGTCTCCTTGTAGCAAGGAAATCACTATGCCCACCCGCTGAATCTCCGACCCAGAAGACTGAGGCCTAAGCTGGAAATATAGCTTGCAGCTCTCCTTGAAACAAAAGAACTGCAGAAAAACGATCCGGGAGATTTACTTTCGGCTCCTTAACCCCTGAAGGCACTGCTGCTGCGGGAGCTCCGCCAGCGGCCTGCGAGGTGTGCATTTTAATGGACAAATCATTAAATTGTTGAGTCAGGACCTGCACCTGATCGACCACCTGTTGCAAAGTATTTTGAGGGGTATGCTCCATATTCCCACAAAATTTCAACAGGAGTATTGGGCTGCTGAATATGTTATGCACACCAGTGCCAGCAGGAATGTACTGGTGTCTGAACGGAGAGGGATGCAAAACAAATGAACTCACAGATAGACTGGGGAATATGACATTACATACACAGAAGGTGATAGGGTAACAAAATAAACACAAAGTGAACAGAGAGGCCCAAAGGCTAAGAAACTGGGTGTCTCCCTAGTATTAGGAATGCTCAGATGGAAAGAAGCGAGATGTTGTGATTTAATATACGTAGAGAACCCAAAATGCTGTTGCTAAGGGCAACAGCAAAACCCTAAAGGGTTACCAACGGGTGTGGCAGTAAACTCCTTGGTCAGAGATGGAATAATAGACAAAAGGAGAGTCTCCACAATCCTAGTCCTCACTTGCAGTGCACTGGTTCAGCTTACTGCCACTAAACTGACACCTGAACACCTTGCACAGTGAGAAAGGATTTTGGCAGGCAAGTCTTAGAATACAGCCGCAAACTTGCTAGGTTCACAGAGTAGCAAAAGAACCCCAGCAGGTTAAACGACTGACTCCGGTCTTACTGCTAGTTCTGGATTGGCAGAGTGTAATACCAAATCCCAAGGCCTATTTGCAGTAAGCAACAAACAAATACAAAGTTACACAGTACTAGCTAGCTTTCAGGAACTGACTAACCAACAAAGATTCAGCAGCATCTGCCTAACCTGAGAAGAGGGTTTATATAGCAGGTGCTGTCCACACCCCACTCAGACCTCACAGACTGTGAGCACAAAAACCAGCACCGGATCCCCTGCCGTGCACAGAGCCTGTAACCACTGCACAGCAAAAGACTCGAACCGGAGTATCAGCTACGCTCAGGTTACTCCGCTAGCACTTGTCTCCCGGTTGCCATGACGACGTGGCAGCACAGAGCAGGAGACCCTAACACTAATCAGCTCTTTTGGATTTCAGTATCATATGTACGCAGATTATACTCAGATCTACCTATCCTCCCCTGACTTGTCTCTATCTGTACTGGGCCGTGTCACTGAATGACTTTCTGCCATTTCATCTTGGATGACATCTCACCACCTCAAACTTAATATTTAAAAAACAGAGAATCTGCCTCACTATATATGTTAATTATATTTCCACCAGCCAATAGTAGGTTCGAACCTGATATCTCTATCACTGTTGAAAACTTGACAATTAACCCTGCCCCACAAGCTCGCTGACTAGGTGTCATCCTTGACTCTGATCTGTCCTTTGTTCCCCACATTCATCTGTCTCAAAATCATGTTACATGCATCTAAAAAACATCCAAAATACAACCATACCTTACACAAGACATTGGTAAAACTCTAATCCATGCTCTCATTGTCTCCCGCATTAATTATTGCAATAATATCCTAACTGATCTTCCCTAAACGAGACTCTCACCACTACAATCCTTTCTGAATGCAGCTGCGAGTCTAATTTTCCTCGCTAGATGTTCATCGTCTGCAGATCCACTCTGTCAATCCCTCCTCCTGTATTCTACCGTATTCAATATAAAATACTTTTACTCACACACAAGGCCATTAACCAAACTACACCAACGTACATCACTTTGCTTATCTCAAAATATCTCCCAACTCGACCTCTTCGCTCTTCACAAGATCTGAGTCTCTCATCCACACTCATTACTCGCTCCCACACAGGATTGCAGAACTTTCTTTGGGCTCCACCCACTCTGTAGAATGCCCTACCATGCTCAATAAGACTCTCCCCTAGTCTCCAAACCTTCAAGCGTTCCATGAAAACTCACCTCTTCAGGCAAGCATATCAAATTCCAGAACCGCCCACACAACTTTCATAAACTTTCCTATCAAATTGCATCCACTCTGCCCAGTCCACACATATCCTCACATGTCTTCTCATCCTTTACTTTCCCTTCCTCTCTACCCCAGTTCATCATTGCTATGTGACCATATTATACAGTCCACCAAGAACCTTTGGAATCTGGTGGACAACTCTGCAATAGATAGCACCTATCCTTGTGTATCCATGCCTATTTTCCTATAGAGTATAAGCTTGCCAGCAGGGTCTTCCTACCTCTATGACTGTTTGTTATTACCCAGTTTTGTTATATCATTGTTATTTCCAATTGTAAAGCGCAACAGAATTTTCTGCGCTATATAAGAAACTGTTAATAAATGAATAAATTATTAAGTAGGGTGGATACTGTATATCGGCCATTTTAAAGATACTCATTGTTATAAAAATGTGCAATATTTAACTGCTGATGTTGTTCTGCTTATTGCTCCTGGGGCCTCTCAATCAGGTGGTAATTTGCATACTGCAGGTAGTGTACAACATACCATAACCTTGGACAGCTATTATGCCTACATTCACACTGCTTCACATGCATTTGGGCACTTAAAAAGTCATAACAATCAATTTCCTAGCAATAGAATGGTGTTTAGAAGCTCAAATCGAATGTCTAACTGCATTCTATTCATTTGGGGAATTCAAGTTAGATTTTGAGTTTGAGTTCCATTTCAAATTGAACTTTAGTAAATGAGGAGATTCTATATTGGACTATTGGAAAACATTGATGTTTTTTAGAAATTCGATTTTAAGTGGGATTTGAATTAAATTTTGTGATAAAATCGATCTGTCATTCGATTTTGACTTTAGTAAATCTGTTCAATTAAAATCGAATGGATATAGAATGCCAAAATCCCTTCTAAATCAAAATTGCATGATACTGTAGTACATTTTGTCCTTGTGGTGTTCTGTCCACCTAGAGGTGATCTCTCAATACATCCAGGGACTCTGTCCCAGTGTTAATTATAAACCCAGTATACTGTGTATATCCTGGGGCTGGTGTGTCCTATCAGCATCAGTCTAGGGGTGCTCTGTCTGTCATATGCTGTATCTGACAAGGGGTGCTTTGTCTTCCAGGAGTGTTCTGTCCACCTAGAGGTGATCTGTCCATATATCCAGGGACTCTGCCCCAGTGTTAAAAAAATTAAAACTAATATTTAATTAATGTAAAATAATATATATATATATATGTATATATATATATTTGTGCTGTACCCCAGTTTGCATCCAGGAGCCGCTGTGTCTGTATAACGGTGTTCTGTCTGTCCATCCAGTGGCTCTACCCCAGTGTTAAAAAAATAAAACAAATATTTTATTAATTTTATATAAAAATAAAATATATTTTTTTTTGGGCTGATCCCATTTGGTAACACTTCAGGATTATTTAATTTTCATCCCTGTGGAATGCTAAAAATACTTTTGCTGTTGTTCAGATGCTTAGACCATACTGAAATGTGAGCTTGCAGATCATTGCGACTATTAAACTGTAAAGTCAGTTTACAGTATGTGGTTAATGCTTAGCATGGCTCTTCTGCTTATGTAGCAATTCCATTTATTCTGAGTATTGGGCTCTGTTTCACTGGATTACCTTTCAAGGCATTTATGTGCCTTGGTGAATATATGATTCTTTTGTATATCTGTTTGAAAAACAAACTCAGCAGCTCATCAGGAAACTCAATTTAGTGGAATAAATATTATCAATCTTAGTTTATACTTTTAAGATTATCACTACAAATATGCAAGATGTTTGCTCTGGATTTAATCCCAGTTTTCACACAGTCCACTTCAAATATTATACTGCTAGCTCAGCGTCCTCTTATCAATGATAGCAATTAATTTCCACACAGGATAAACGCATGTACTGTAGCTTACTGCTGTGAAAGCCAGTGTACAACTGTCATTCTAGTATCACTGACCATTAATCTGTCTTTCATGTGACAGCATGACCCAGAACATTTTTGCTAAAAACCTTATCTATTTATTCATTTATTTTCTGAATTGTAAGTAATATACTATCTCACTTCCATTACATGAGGTAATCCCACTTCACTTATTTGACCCCCTGATGAATTTTTAAAGGTTTGTTTTACTAGGATCTGAGCACCTTACTACATTCTGGGGTACATTTACTAAGCAGTGATAAGAGTGGAGAAGTGAGCCAGTGGAGAAATTTCCCCATTAACCAATCAGCAGCTCTGTATCATTTTATAGTATGCAAATTATAGATATTACTTCAGTGCTGATTGGTTGCCGTGGGCACTTCTCCATTGGCTCACTTCCCTGCTCTTATCACTGCTTAGTAAATGTACCCCTCAGTCTTCCTCCTCTGCTCCTCAGATTTGAAGTCTAGGATAGAACGTGATACATATGGTATCTCAGCAGACGGGATTCCAGTTGTCGCAATACCGATAGCGGCATCCTGTCTTCCGGAATCCCGGCAGTGAGTCCCCTCATGGGCTCGCTACACTTGCCATGCATTGGGCCCTAAAGGATGCACCTAATGCCTAATACTATTTAATAAGGTGTAATGAAAGTGATTTAGTAATCAAAAATGAATATAAATAATGCATATGTGACTTCCGGGGGCGGAGCCAGCTAGCATGGCCGCTTTTTAGAGCTCCTCCAGACTGCACAGTATATCCAGCCGAATCCTCCCTTTCTGTGGAACCCACTTTCTACAGACTGATACCCCCTGATTGCTGGGACTCTCCTGATAATAGGGGTGCCTGCATTGTGGAGGAGGACCGAGATCTGCCCCGGAGTTAGGCCATCGGATCTGACGGCCAGCATGACCGCCAACGTGGCGTTGGCGCGAATCCGCCTATGCCTGTGACCCTCACTACAAACTGCCGGCACTGGACGGGTGCTGCCACCACTGACCTGGGGATTACCGCTCCTTCTCCTGCGGTTGTGGAGTGCACCTCTGCCTGTGACCCCCACTGCAAGCCGCCGGAGCTGGACGGGTGCTGCCATCACTAACCTGGAGACTTTTGCTCCTTCTTCTGCTGCTGTGGAGTGCGCCTCTACCTGTGACCCCCGCTGTAGGATACCGGCGCTGGACGAGCGCTCTCATTCCCGGGGACCTGATCTTATACAGCCTCACACTGCATCTCATGGAACGGCGGTGCTGCTCGCTGCCCGCTCGCTGACTGGACGCCCGGTCCTGCACAGACAACGCCGCAGGAATCCCTCGTCACAGCACTACAGGGACGCGCACCTGCACCTGTCTGTTGCTGCTGGAGAGGATCGCCGCTTGGCGGGCCGGAGCTCGCTACTACCGGATGCTGCGGGGATTTGCTGCAGCCCGAGACGAGGGGGGTGAGGCGGCCGGGACTGATTAGACTCGACACGCACTCGCATCCTAGAGATCCCTTGGAGGGGCACTGGGACACTGGCCTCAACGACGGACATCAACCCCCCCCCGCGAGACGACGGAGACACCAGGAGACACAGACGGAGAGTGACCTGACCACCACTGAACCCGGGGCACGATTACCGGACAACGAGGTGCTCCAAGACGCCTGCTACAGGGCCGAACATAGGGCCCCCCCAGGACTCCCGCCTCATTAACATACCCAAAGTGCGACCCGCCAGTTGAAGTGGCACAACTACTGCCTACCTCAGCCCTGCACTAACGACACTACCAGACGTTGGAGCCCGACATCCACGAACATCATCGTTGCCACATCCCTGAGCTGGCTGCTGCGGATCCATGCTGCTCTAATACTCTCTCCCCCCAGGTACTAATATTGTCTGTGTGACCCCATCTCTTTCTTTACTATTAACACTTCTTATAACCATCTATATTCCTCCCTACACTTTAATCCGTCCCCCCCTTGTGTGTACTCCATACCCTCCCCCCTCCACACGCTCTCCCTCCCCATCCAGTGACCCCTCTTATATCTTCCCTGCTCCTAATACCTTCAAAGAGCCTGGACGGCTGGGCCATCACTTTACCTCTAATCTCAGGAACACACTGAGAGAGCTGCTATGAACTGCACTGTGTTATAAAAATTTTGGCTGCTGCTTACATTCAACCAAAGAAAGGTATGAACTGTCCTATATACTGAAGACACACGTCTTTGTCCCTTTTGAATTGCAGGACTATTACAACTATTGTTATTATTTTATTTCTACTCTTTCTCCCCTCTTCCTTCACCCATACATATCTGTACACAGCCGGCAAGCTGACATACAGATATTCTCTTCTATGATTGTATTGCCACCTGGTGGCCGGTTTGAAAATACTTGTTATAAGATTCACAGTGCTGTATTATACTTTTGTAGAAACACATTTATAACATCTGTAACTCACTAAATATTAGGGCGGATCATATTCCTTAGACCTTAATACTAGTGCTTCAATTACTACTCAGATCCTTGTACAAACTTCTAAACACACTCACTAGAATATTACGTTCAGGACCACTTTTACTTTAGTATTTACTCCTTGACTTCTTAAAATGTGACCTTATCAACTCTCAGGAGAGCGGTCTCTCTTCTATCTTGTTATACCAGCCCCGGGCCGGAACTGCTTTACCCCTAATACCTTGGAGCTGGGACCACTGATCTCCTTACTTGGTGTATGGACAAGTTTCTTAACAAACCACTGTCCTCACTTCCACCCAGAACTACTCATACTATGGTTAACCCCCAAAAAATGCCAGCGAAGTCTGGCCCCTCCCCGCCCTCACCGCCGGGTAACTCTTCTCCTGCACACTCTATAGGGGAAAGTGGAGGCCCTATTACACCACCCTCGGACGTGGCATCGTCCTTACTCACGGTGTTAATGCCAAAAATCGAGGAGAAATTTGAGTTGCTCATGCCTATGATTGATGAGAAGTTCAAAAATTTCCTCCCCAGATTTGAGGCTAAATTCGACCATTTCATGCCTAAAATCGACAAAAGGTTGGACAAACTACAAACATCCCTAGATTCAGCTCTAACCTCCCTAACTGACCACACCAATAGACTGAACACACTAGAACAAAGGGTTAGTGACATTGAAGATGACTTACACGCCACACGGTCGTCCAACTCCTCTACCATTGCCTCCTATCAAACACTTGTCGACAAGGTAGATGACTTGGAAAATCGACACATACGGAATAATCTCCGCTTCGTGGGCATCCCCGAACAGGTGAGAGGGTTGGCCTTGACAGATTTCATAAGCACGCGTCTGGTCGAGGCGCTCAACCTCGGCAGTGACATGGACATCCCCCGCATTGAACGAGCCCATAGATTGGGACCAGAGCGTGACGGACCTGATAGGAGACCCCGCCCAGTAATCGCTAAATTTCTGGACTACCGTGACAAAGAGAAGATCCTAACTGCTTTTAAACGGAACCGCGACTTGGTCGTTGAGGACCATCGGATCCTCATCTTTCAGGACTTCTCGGCCACGGTGGCCCAGAAACGCAAAGAGTTCTCACCGCTTTGCAAGTTTTTAGCCGACAATAACAAACGTTTTGCACTGCTCTACCCGGCAAAACTAAAGATCACCGAGAATGGGCAAACATTTATTTTTGACAACCCGACTGAAGCCCGGGCCCATCTGCAACTGACTCGCCAATCTAGGAACTCACCTGCCTGACCATAATTAAGAGCCCACCTACGCTAATGAGCCTACATGGCTCACTGGAATTGAGATGACATGCTCTCCTGACTTCGTGGTAATCGATAGTTTAGGATTTACCACTTCTATGTTAACACCTATAGTTGGTGTAATGTTAATTTTCTATGTTATATATTGTTTCTATCTATATTTGCCACCCACTGAAATGTTATTCAGGGGCTGGCGTGGTATTTGTTTGGATGGGAAAAAGTTTGAAAATTTTCTTTTGAAGCTGAAATCTTTATGGTTATACTCACTGAACATGGTTTTATTCTCTATGTTGGGTCCGGGTCTGTGCCTGATACACGCCCTTGGGATTTACCCTGCTTGCTGGGACAGGGGTGATCCCACATACAATAGATATACCCATAGTCACATACGCCCCCCGACGGGCATAGGATGACATCTCATCACCCTGAACCACACAACCCTACCCAACGATCACCTCGTTCCATTAAAATTACCTCATGGAATGTGGGGGGTCTCAACACCCCAATAAAACGCAAAAAAGTGACATCCGCCCTTAAAAAACTCAAATCTGATATTGTCTATATTCAAGAGACACATTGGAAAAGAGGGGAGGACTCTGCCCTACGTGATGGGTGGATAGGGGATTGCTTTTCTGCGCCTTACCGCACTAAATCACGCGGAGTGGCAATAATCTTGGCGAGACACCTCCCCTACACTATCCTAAACACAAACATGGACCCAGAGGGCCGCTATATTCTCATGGATATTCAAGTATATGATGCTAGGTTCACTCTGCTCAATTTGTATGCCCCAAACGTTGATCAACCAGCTTTTTATCAACATATCTCGCAACTGCTCCATAGTAGAAGCAACCACGAGCTCATAATAGGTGGTGATTTTAACACAATCTTAGACCCTCTAATCGACAAATGCCCGACACCGGTGAACCTGATGGCCCCTCAGTGGCGCCAGATCTCCAGGTTACTCGCGGAACATTCTCTAATCGATCCGTGGAGAATGCTTAACCCCACGGATAGATCTTACACGTTCCACTCGGCGGTCCATGGGTCCTTCTCTCGTATAGATCATATACTGTTGTCAACGCCCCTACTTTCTGACACCATAGATACCCAGATAGGGGACATTGCGGTCTCTGACCACGCACCAGTTTCAATTACGCTTAATACCCGAGCCATGGGCTCACGCCCATTCTTTTGGCGATTCCCCTCTTACCTCTTCCACTCAGAACAATTCAAAAAATTTCTCAGATTGAAATGGGTGGAGTTCTCGGATGATAACCTGGAACACTGGGACAACCCTGTCTTATTCTGGGAAACATCCAAGGTCGTGATGAGGGGACACATTATGTCATATGTAGCGAACAGAAATCGGGTAAACAAGGCACACCATGATGATTTATTAAACACTATGCGGACACACCTTGCAGCATATATATCAGATCCTGCCTCCATCACTCATAACAATTACATTGAATCACGCCGACTGTACGACAGTTTCTTAGTAACACAGGCCCAGCAAAAACTGGACTACACTAAACAAAAATACTTCCGATGGGGAAACAAAACGGGGACTTTGCTGGCAAATATGACCAAAAGCTTTAAGCGACGTGGACACATATCTACTATACTCTATAGCCACACTGACACCCTACACACTAAAACTGCGGACATTGCACGGACATTCCAGAACTATTTCCGTCAGCTTTATGCACCTACCCCACACGACCCGGTCTTGTCAGATAAACTACTAGATGAGGCGAATCTCCCTTGCATAACACCCTTACAGAGGGAAGACCTCGAGAGAGCAATCACAGAGGAGGAGATCGCTAAGGCAATCTCTTCTATGCACCTCAACAAATCACCAGGACCGGATGGTTACTCTATAGAATACTACAAGCTCTTACATCATGATGCCATCCCAGCAATGCATACCCTATATAGACACATCCAATCAGAATTTCCTATGTACCCTACCTTTAACCAGGCTTTCACAACCCTCTTACCAAAACCCAATAAAAACCTCTCCCTACCATCCTCATACCGACCCATAACACTTTTGAACGTTGACTTCAAAATCCTAGCTAAGATAATGGCAGATAGGCTCCAATCATTTCTAGCATCCATGCTCACAGACCACCAACTGGGCTTCACCAAAGGCAGACACTCAGTAAAGGGAATTCGTACTGCCATAGCTGCAGTAATGGCGGCGAATCTCCAGACGGATACCCCAAACATGCTCCTAAGCTTAGACGCAACTAAAGCATTTGACATGGTCTCCTGGCCCTATCTACACGATATACTAGAGAGGAGGGGCTTTGGACTAACATTCCAATCTCTAATAAAATTTTTCTATACCCAACCACACACCTCACTATTGATTAATGGAACAAAGGGAGACAAAATTGAGCTCACCAGAGGGACGAGACAGGGTTGCCCCCTTTCGCCCCTACTCTTCAACTTAGCATTAGACCCAATGCTAAGGGTGCTACAGAACTGGTCCCAATTTAAAGGCATCAGTGTCGGAATGGAGGAGGTAAAAATATCGGCATTCGCCGACGATGTCCTCTTGTTCTTATCGGAACCGCGGAGGGCCCTGGGACCGCTGATGGAACGTATTAGGGAATTTGGAAGAGTATCGGGATTCGAGGTCAATTTTGAAAAATCCACGGCCTTATATTTAAAACCAGGCTATGCGCGCCCAGCCTGGTTCAGAGAGGCTACAGTTGGATGGACAACTAAAGCGATTACCTATCTAGGGGTACAGATCCCAAAAAATTTGACAAATCTATACAACCTCAACCTAAAACAAATCATACATAATATGAGGGAGGATACGGATCGCTGGAGACATCTTAAAATATCGTTTTTGGGCAGAGTGAACCTGGTGAAAATGATTTTGTTTCCTAGGCTTCTATATCCTTTGCAATCCCTTCCTATTTTACTCTCTAAAAATGCCACGACAGAAATTAACAAAATAATACGTACATTCATTTGGAATGGTAAACGAGCAAGAATTAGTCTGGTAAAATTACAACAGCGTAGACACAATGGAGGTGTAAACCTCCCCAATGTGCTGGAGTACAGCTACGCCTCCCACCTACGCTATTTGAGAGATTGGCTGCATGGAGGGAATACGTACTCCAACACGACCTTAGAGTCTGCCTTCCTGGGTGGTGGCAGTATGACCACCTTCTTGCACCTACACGAAGAAGAAATATCTGCCCCGGTTCGAGCGAACCCACTACTAATGTCCACTCGGAAAGTCTGGCATATTTTACGACACAAATGTTCCCTAAATCCACATACGTCTCTTTTCCTCCCCCTAGTCCACAATAATCGCTTTCAAGATGGCAATGCGAGCCATCCTTTCACACTTTGGGAACGGTATGGTATCACTTCAATACGACAATTCATACATGGTGAGTCAAAAAACCACTCACACTGGCACAGGCAGTGGAACTCTTTCCAATGCTAAATACATTCCCCTTAGCATACCTACAAGCTCAACATTACGTAGCTACTGTCTCTAGAACACTATCCTCACAGGATTATGACAACCCGTTAGATAAACTGTTGCTGGCTGGGAACCCCTCATCTAAGGCTATCTCCACTCTGTACTCATTCCTGCACACACCCTTACAATACACTGATACAACGGCGGGACTAGCGCAATGGATAGATCATTTCCCATCCCTTTCTGTAACGAATCTGCTGAAACACCTCGAGTTGTCCATCAGGCTGATACCTGCCGCATCTTACACTGAACTCTTTTTAAACATATGGCACAGAACATATCTTTCACCACACCGTAGACACCTAATGGGCTTATTGGAAAACGCGTCCTGCCTTAGATGTGGTAACCAACGAGCTGAGCTGTTCCACTGTCTATGGGAATGCCCTATAATCCGGAGATTCTGGCTCCAAATATGGAAATATGTTACCCAACACCTAGTAAACTATTTACCGCTCACCCCTGAATGGGCAATATTTGGTATGATGCCGGAAGGCACTAGGATGGCACAAGGTGTTAAAAAGTTATTGATGATGATCTCTGCAGCTGCCAAAAAATGCATTTTACAAATGTGGATACAACCCTCTGCCCCACCACTATCACTTTTTCTAGGGAAAATCTTCCATATTTTCAGAATGGAATGGCTGGAGGCTTCCCTACAAATAGAAAAGTTCACTGAAAGATTTTTTGAAACATGGGAAAGCTACATAGAAACCCTATCCCACCCATTAAAGGAACAAGTGTGGAAATGTTTCCGTAATACTTTATGGTACGAAACTAGAATTTATGAACAGGACCCTCCAGTTTCGCTCGTGGCCGGTTAGTTTAAAGGGGACTGAGGCACCCTATCATAGGGGGAAGTGGGTGTGGGCACAGATCCGGACTCATTCTATTCCATTTGTTTTCCATACTTGAAGGAAACTTCGCTATGACATTTATTACACTATATCCTAATAATAGATTATTATGTAAACTTGCATTGAATATATGACAAATCAATGTTCATGTGATGGATTTTATCAACCATGTTTATCAATGTACTTTGTTGTGAATCTTTGATACGCTTCGATTGAAATAAAAAGTATTTAAAAAAAAAAATAATAATAATGCATATGTAAGACAAATAATGTTATAGTAATAAAGAGAATGAGCAAAACAAATGTAACATTAATATTGAAGGAGCATACAATAGTCATAGTAACATAGTAACATACATAGTAACATAGTATCTGAGGTTGAAAAAACACAATTGTCCATCGAGTTCAACCTATTTGTGGTCTCCTATGCATGATCATTTGACTAAAATTTCTGACTGATGCTGATGTCAGCCGTTGCATTTTATCCCTATTTATAGTAACTATAATGCATGACTATGCACCATACCCCTGGACATCCTTATCCATTAGGAATTTATCTAACCCATTCTTAAAGGTGTTGACAGATCCGCCATTACAACTCCTTCAGGCAGGGAATTCCAAACACGTATTGTCCTTACCGTGAAAAAGCCTTTACACCGTATTGTGCGGAATCTCCTCTCCTCTAACCTGAGCGAGTGTTCACGAGTCCTCTGTGTTGATCTAACCAAAAACAGGTCCCGCGCAAGCTCTGTGTATTGTCCCCTTATATATTTGTAGATGTTGATCATATCCCCTCTTAGTCTCCGCTTTTTCCAATGTAAACATGCCTAGTCTTTCAAGCCTTTCCTTGTATTCCATCGTCTCCATGCCCTTAATTAGTTTGGTCGCCCTCCTCTGAACCTTTTCTAGCTCCAGGATATCCTTTTTGTAGTACGGTGCCCAGAATTGTACACAGTATTCAAGGTGTGGCCTCACTAGTGATTTATATAACGGGAGTATAATACTCTCGTCCCTAGCATCAATACCCCGTTTTATGCATGCTAATATCTTATTAGCCTTCTTTGCTGCAGTCCTACTTTGGGTACTACTGCTTAGTTTGCTATCTATGAGGACACCTAAGTCCTTTTCCAGTACAGAATCCCCTAATTTTACCCTATTTAGTTGGTAGGTGTAATTTTTGTTCTTGTTACCACAGTGCATTACCTTACACTTGTCTGTGTTGAAGCGCATTCTCCATTTGGCTGCCCATGCTTCTAATTTAACTAAGTCATTCTGAAGAGACTCGGCATCCTCCTCTGTATTTATAGCCTTACACAATTTGGTATCATCTGCAAAATTTGACACCATGCTCTCTAGACCTTCTGTTAGGTCGTTAATGAAAATATTGAACAATAGCGGTCCTAATACTGAGCCTTGCGGCACACCACTTAGCACTTCGTCCAAGTTGAAAAAGATCCATTAACCACAACGCGCTGCTCCCTAACCAGTTTATCCAGTTTAACTAAGCAGTTTATCTGCTCCTTATCTAACCAGTTTTTGACCCAAGTGCATATTGTGCTTCCTAGCCCTGATTCTTGTAGCTTGTAGATAAGTCTCATGTGTGGTACAGTATCGAACGCTTTGGCAAAGTCTAAAAAGATTACATCCACGTCTTTACCCTGATCTAGGTTTGCGCTTACTGTTTCATAAATGCCAAGTAAGTTGATTTGACAGGATCTGTCCTTCATAAACCCATGTTGATTCCTTTTAATGACCTTATTGACTTCAAGGAACTTCTGAATACTATCTCTTAGAATACCTTCCAATACTTTCCCCACTATAGATGTAAGACTAACTGGTCTATAATTACCTGGTTCAGCTTTACTTCCCTTTTTGAATATAGGCACTACTTCCGCTATACGCCAGTCTTTGGGAACCATACCTGATATAACTGAATCCTTAAAGATCAAAAATAGCGGTTTTGCCAGTTCAGAGTGAAGCTCCATTAGAACCCTTGGGTGAATACCATCGGGCCCTGGTGATTTATTAATCTTTAAATGTTTTAATCGGTCACAGACTACTTCCTCGCTTAAATAAGTACCTATCAGTGGGATATTCTCATTATTGAGATTGTGTGTCAGTCCCTGAATTGGGTCCTCTCTAGTAAATACTGTTGAAAAAAAAATCATTTAGTGTGTCCGCTATGTCATTATCTTTTTGCTTAAGACTCCCAACTTATCTTTTAAAGGGCCTATACTCTCCTTCTTTAATCTCTTGCTATTAATGTATTTAAAGAATTTGTTGGGATTCGCTTTGCTTTCCTTTGCTACTAGTTTTTCAGTTTCTACTTTAGCCGCTCTTATTTCCTTTTTGCAAATTTT
The DNA here is from genome assembly GCF_028390025.1 of Pseudophryne corroboree. Lineage (NCBI taxonomy): Eukaryota > Metazoa > Chordata > Amphibia > Anura > Myobatrachidae > Pseudophryne > Pseudophryne corroboree. The sequence continues at coordinate 914,018,009 of NC_086444.1, read as the reverse complement.
GTTACATTCCTTATAGTGCTGAATTAACTCTACTTCCCCGTCATGAGAACCATGATGTATTTGAGCAACATTGATCCTACAGGAACTTATTTTTAAATAGAATGTAAGAAGTAGTTACTTACTGTATAGCAACAAAACCTTCATAAAAGAAACATGATGATTTCAACTAATCACATGGGCTCTAGAACTCCAGTTGTATAAAAATATGTTTTTACAGTACTTTATTCTAGTAATACTGTAAATTTTTTTAATGGAATCAAATAGTACTATAAATCTCTTTCACGCAAAAAAGTCAGATTACTTTGTTTAATATATGTTTTGTGTAACCAAAATATAGGGCACTATTGTGATCTAAAAATAAAGCAACACCATACACTGTCAGGGTTAATAAAAAAATTTGGGAGTTGGAAAACCTTTTATTAGATCAACATGAACATTTCTCATAGACTTTGTTGTATTTTAAATTTTAAGAGCATAGAGGTCCATTTTCAGCTGTGACCCTGTCAATAAAGAGAATTTGAGACAAAAGAGTCTATTTTCAGTGACAATCATAATTACGTTGATATGTAATGTACAATGACATAGTTTGCATAATAAGAAAGCCTGTTTAGATCCTTCGCATGAAACCATATTGATGCATTGGATGTTATCCTGCTTTTGAAAGAGCCGTATACATTGTTACCTTTAAGCTCCTGCTGTAAAGTAATAACTATATTTATGTTTAGTATATGTTTGTATTGTTGCTTATATAAACAATAATAGCAGCCTGTTGTTTCCAACCCAAGTATAGTAAACTATAGCAGTACTGATAATATCGCACCATTAATATTGCCAGAAAGGTTACTACATGTATTGTAACATGCACAGGTTTGCTTAAGATAAGAAAATCTTTAGTCAGATGGATACACTTTTTAGTTGGAACTGTATTTTTAGACCCCCAAACCATCTAAATGCTATTGGCTACACTTTTTTCGCCTTATTGTTTATTCAATGCAAGATCCAAAAAATGTTCTCATAGTAATAAAGCTAGGTTCTTTTTGTATAATGATTCTGGTTACTCGCCAAATTCACATTGTGGGAGAGTTTCCTTACTTTGCTGTTGTTTTCAGTGTTTCCTTTTTAGCATTTGACACTGGGCATCTGACCCCTGCTACCATAATAGCTGTTAATGGAAACTTTACCTCATGCAAAGATAAGATGGATATTTGGCAGCTGTGAGAGATTAGAAAGAGTAGGAACAATCTGGACTGGAATCATAAAAAAGAAGGCATCTTTACCTAGAGAGAAACTCAGCTGGTTTCTATTATGCACCAAGCCTGCATTTATTACAAAAAGGGTAGCCAAGAGACAGAAATTAAGAGTTCTCCAGACTGAAAACAAAAAGGCTCTGGTAAATCCGAGCTTTCTCCTGAGTTGTAGGAACTGGAGAGGTACATGGGACTTGTATAATGCTGGGATCACTGGGATACAAAGACTTCAGAACTCCTTGAGCAAGTACCTTAAAATCTTCTATGTTTAGTTTTCCCTTATAACATAAATACATTTTGATACAATCTTTTAGAATAAATAGATTTTTTAATAAAGTGACCTTTTTTCTGATAGACTTGAAGCCATATGAAAACAGAAGTCGAGTTATTTGCTTCTCAAAACAGTAAATGTTTCAACTAAACCTAAAGATTATAGGATAATTCTTACAGCATGATTTTGTGTTACCACCTGCAGAATTTAGACCATTGATTTATACATGTCCTCTGACATTTGTCTGACAGGTTTCAAAAACAGTATTTGTAAACCAGAAATATTTAAAGCGCTGTACTCCAGAAATTAATTAAAAAAATACATTTATTCACATACATACATAAAAAGAAAACATACACAACATACACACAGCCAATGTCAAAACATTTTTTTTTTTACAGTTAATCTAAAAACACCTCAGTTTAATAATGCACTTCAATGGAGAATTTGATAATTATTCATAGAGTAGTTCATCTCTTTTCATGTAATTAATGCAATATATGCTCCTTAGTTATTGCTCTGTTTAACACAAATGAACAATAAAAGTCTATTCAACTGAAGCATTAGATGTTATTATTGCTTTCTGACTCTCTATATCCATAATTGGTAAAAGATGGAGTCACAGATGATAAGCAAAAATATGTTGATAGATGCATACTATAGCAATATACTGCACAATTGTTTCTCAATCCAACCAGTTTATGACGTTTATAGTCACTGTTCCTTGATGCTTTATAATTCTTTAAAGGAATATCTCCTATATAATAGCTCAGATCTGTCACTCTGTGACTGTGTGGATAATGCTGGGTGTGGCTAGGAGCTCTCATTGGGTTTGCAGCAGGTCTATCACACCCTGTCCACAGATGATTGGACAAGAAACACCCTCCCACACAGGTTACATCCAATGGGAGGCTCTGCACTTTGGCTGCTGTGTGTTCCCAGAGCAGGATTAACAATGGGGCTGATGAAGCTGCAGCTCCAGGTCCACACCCCAAAATAGGCCCAATGCATCTACAGCATCATACCCTCCAACAATTTACACATAAAAATCATTGCAAATTCGAAAAGGTGCGTGGCCACAGGTAAAGTGGCATGGCCACACCCCTTTTCCTATATTTTCAATGGAAGTTTGGAGAGGCAAAAATCGGTACAGACCATAAAAAAGGTACTGTAACCTGCCAAAAAGGTATAGTTGGAGGGTATGCCACTGCATCTGCAGCAAGTCTCTGCGCTGTAGATAGGGGAAAAAAAATAATCCTATTACTGCAGCTCCAATGTCCTGCTGCCAGTCCGCCTGCCCCCTCCGGCATCAACAATCCCAACTCCCTAGCCGCGGTGCAGGGGGAACTAAAGCTGCTGCGGCCACCGGCATAGATGTGTATGAAAGCGCACAGCCCTCCCTGCGTTGCATACTCTCTGAGCTCCGAAGCCTCCTCTGCGCGTGATGTCACAGAAGTGACCCCCCGCCACAGCCGTGCCCAGATCCCCAGAGGCCCTGACTCCGTAACACAGCACCTGGAATGCCGGCCTGGAAGCCCCGAGATTGCTAATGTAATGGATAGAGTGGGTGATATCGCAGAGGGTAATATCTGGATGCTGAATCAATGTAAAAGGTGACAGTGATGTATAGTGCAGTGGGTGTGCAGTGTCGGCGCGTTGGGACACCGGTGCTAACAATAGTGACTGGCAGGCAGAACTGACTGACTCTCTGAATCAATGTAAAAGGTGAGAGTGCTGTGCAGTGTCACTGACACTGCACATCACTCTCACCTTTTACATTGTTTCAGCGAGTCAGTCAGTTCTGCCAGTCAATCACTATTGTTAGCACCGGTGTCCCAACACGCTGCATTACAGTGAAATAGATGCACTAAATAAACTACAGCTCCCAGCAGCCCTTAGTGCTGAAGCATTCTGGTGCTAAAGCCTGCTGGGAGCTGTAGTTTATTGAGTGCATCTTCTTCCCTGTAATGCGGCGCATTGGGACACCGGCGCTAACAATAGTGACTGGCTGCTTGGCTGCTGTGCGACTCTCTGGGAGAGCCACTGCCTAAGGGAGGACCCCTCCCCCACTCGCCATACCTCCGGGCCCCATCTGCGGCACCCCCACACTCCTCCCTCCACCACCCATGGTGGCTCTGGACAGCCCCCCCCACCCGCAGCACCCCTGCACCTCCCCCACCCATGGCACCCCCTCCTCAAGGTGGCTCCAGATCCCACTCGTGGCACCCACCCCTCCCCCACCTGCAGCACCACCGCACCAGCTCCCCCTCAGGTGCCCTGACCAGCAATGATCAATAACCATCTTATCTCAGAGAAGTTGATAACACTTCTAAACCCACTGGTGTAACAATTTGGAGAATCTGTACCACTGCGAAGAGACTTAAACACTAAGGGGTCTATTCATGAAGCAGGGAAAACTGCGGAGAAGTGAGCCAGTGGAGAAGTTGCCATTGGCAACCAATCAGCTGCTCTGTATAATTTTATAGTATGCAAATTATAAATGTTACTTCAGTGCTCATTGGCTCTTCTCCACTGGCTCACTTCTCCACACTTTTCACTGCTTCATGAATAAACCCCTAAGTGTTAAGCGATAAGTGATACAGATTAACTTCTCTAGAGTATGCTGTAGATTGACATAAGTGAAAAAGAAGAAGAGATATGCTGTAGAGAAAGTAAAAACTAACAGCTTCACATACCCTGTTCCTATAAAAAACTGGACCAGAAATTGTGACTCGCAATTCTACCTGAGGACCACTCCTCTCCCATTTGCAAAAATATAAATGACAGTACGGCTAAATTAATCCTTTACCAAAAAACAACATTAATACTGAAATCCCAGTGAGTACAGTAGTGGGCAATTTAGCTAGTGCCATTTAGTGATCTATTGGACACTAAGGCAGTAGAACAATTTCTGTGTTCAGAACTATCAGACATCCCTGAGGATAGTCTAGGGGTGTCCACGGTAGCTATGAGAAGCCTATTTCACCTCCTTCCACCATTTCTGTATCATCTGCACATGTGGGCGCAGTACAAGTAAAGATGGTAATGAGAACATAATAGAAATTGATGATGCTTGTGTGTAAGTGGAACAGGATGAGGGGGATATGTGTGTACTACTATCTGACATTGAGGATGAGGATGTTGATGATGTTGTTTGTGTAAGTCAGCCACCAGTGTCTGCAGTTCTTGCCTGTGATAAAAATAAAGTAATTGTAATGCCTGGGCACAAAATCAAAAAAACACCTCTTGGGTGTGGAATTATTTTTGCCCAAATACTGACAACATTAGTGAAGGCATCTGCTCCATTTGTGAAGCCAAATTAGTAGTGATGTTGTGTGTTTGTGCCACTACTCTCCCGCTTAGTGACCAGCCAGCTCACCTAAACTGGATGAAAATAATACTGTGAGCGGTGAGGTGGTTAAACTTGACTGGAAATGACTGTTATTGAGGTTAAAAAAGAAGGATTCTTTAAAAAAAAAAGCTCCAGTAGGAGCAAAACATGTCAGAAGCTACCTATTTGGAACCCAGAATTAGATTCTTACCTGCCGCTACAAGTGCCTTAAAACTGTGAGGACATGTATCATCAAAGTGTAGGAGTGAGTGCTACTGAGGCAGAGGATGATACATACAGTGTCATTAGGACGGTAGCTTATTCAGCAACAGGCACATGCGGTGTGCCGAGTCCTGTTGCTGGATTCAACCCTCCAAGGTCTGAGAACGCCTCTCTTCCTCCTCCTGCTACATTACCTTGTCGGGAATACATGTAATGCTCCCACAGTAGAGGACCTCTATTTCTATTATAAAGTGCTGCTTGACTGCATAAAATCATTATACAGGTAAAAATCCTGAATTACTTTGCTGGTGACAACTAAATTGGGATTAATCCATTTACACTACAACTGCGGCTACCAGAAAGTCTTATATGGACAGCTATATATATATATATATATATATATATATATATATATATACATTTTTTTTTTGTAAACACATTTTTATTCAAGATTTTCAAAGTACAGGGAGATATACAACATTGCAGAAGGAAGAATGATGCAGGACATGGGAGTACTGCAATTATACAAAAAAGCATAACGAGGTACAAAACGATATAGCATTATAAAGGTACAAAAGAGCTTCCCCAGATCAAAAGAGCAAGGCACATAACGTTCAGGGCGAGGTAAAAGGGGAAATCTGGAAGACTAGATTAATGAATACTAAAACTCCCCTGGATACAATACTCGAGGGCCCATTTCAGAAGAGAGGCAAAGAAAAAATAACGTCTATCATTGACCTCTGGACTGAGATGGAGAAGCCTAGAGAAAAAACATACATTATACCTCACAAGGGGGAAGGGGGGATATGCGTGTCCAGCAACATTCCTGTGTACTGAACGAGAGTAATCAGAGGTCAGAAAGAAAGAATTAACACAGAGAGATAGAAAGAAGTAGAGGAGAAAGAGGAAATGGGATGGGGAGGGAAAGGGGGGGGGGTATTCAGACGATGATCCCTCTAGATTACTTTCTAGTGCCCTCCTAGACAACACCCGGTCACCAGTCAGGTGTATATTTGTGGCAAGGGATGAACCCAGGCATCGTGTGTGTGTGTGTGTGTGTGTGTGTGTGTGGGGTGGGGGGTAAAGGAGAGAGGAATCATCCTATACGAGATTGTGAAATATCGTGCTCAAATATCTTCATAATCTGTGAACACATTTCAGGGGATCTAGTGAGGATATAGGGTCTCCACTTTTTGAAAAAAAGTGCCCATTACCAAGGTAAAATTGGGCAGCAAAGAGTGGCGCTCAAAATATTGCAACTTCATCAGCAAATTATGTACCTCCACCATGGAGGGTGAGGATCTTGAAATCCAGGATTTCAATAATACCTTTTTCGCTACGGTGACCAATATTGTCAGAAAGGGCACGAGATGAATCCTATCAGAGGATAAAGACCAGCTGTCAAAATTTGCAAATAACAAATGGACAGGATCCAAGGGTACCACCAGAGAAAAAGTTGAGTTAACAAAGTTCCGCAACTGATACCAAAATTTCTTCACCTTACCACACTCCCAAAAGTTATGGAATAAAGTGGCCGAGGAATGGTGGCATTTCGGGCAGGAGCCAGTTTCCTCTTGTACAAAAAAGCTGCGTTGCTTTTGGGAGATATAAGCCCTATGTATCGTTTTTATATGGGTTTCCTTGAGGGAGGAGGTGTGCTGAACTTTTAAGGTTTTATGATAGTACTTAAATAAAATATCTCCCGTCATAACCATGCCCAGGTCTTTTTCCCATTGGGCAGCCGTGGACTTCCATGCTGAAGATTTGCTAGAGGTAATGAGTCAATGATATATATATGATGTTTTATAAGTGTTGTTCAAAAATTTTGTTGCCATCAGAGCCACGGGGTCGGGGGAGTCCCCGCAGGACATAGTAAGGGGCAAAGATTTAATGTAGTGGGAAAGTTGTGCATAGGAAAAAGCATACATCTTTGAGACACCATAAGTCTCTTCCCAATAGGAAAAGTGGAGTAGCTGGCCCCCTGGGTCAAAGACCTGGAAGGTGCTGCGTAATCCTCGTAGTTTTAGTCTATGAAAATTAGTGTTATGGAGGCCCGGAAGGAACATATGGTTCCCCTAGAGCGGTATCCATTTAAAATTCATAGGGTTCCTACCCATCCATTTGCTAGAGGCCCACCAGGCATCATATGTGTCCCTAAAATAAGGGTTAGAATATAGTCCAGAAGGCAATTTCATTTTAGGGGTAAGTAACAGTGCTCCCGGGGCATAAGGTGCAAGTAGAGCACAGTCTAACTCGTAGTCCGTATATAGATTTGTCTCCAACAGCCAGTCCAGCATATATCGGAAGAACACAGCACGTGAGTACTGGAGTAAATCAGAAAAACCCCAACCGCCGCTAGTCTTGGGCAATTGGAGTTTTTGTCTAGAAATTCTGGTTTTTTTTGGATCTGCAAATAAATCTCTGGAAAATGGCATACAGCTCTCCCACGTCAGCAAGTGAGAGGCGAAGTGGTAGCATCTGCATGCAGTATGTTAGTTTAGGCAGCAGTATAGTCTTAATCACTTCTAACCTGCCCAATAAAGACCGGGGGAGGTTACCCCAATTCTCCAGAGAATTGCCAAAATGAGTGGCAATGGGGCATAATTCAGTTTGTAAAGGGCAGAGAAGCATTTGGGGATCAAGACACCCAGGTACTTAATATGCAAAGGCATAATCCTAATAGAGTTTAATTCAGCAGAGGCCGGGAAGGTGGGGGGGGGCCTTAATCATTAACAGTTCTGATTTATCTACATTAATCTTGTACCCTGAGAAAGTGCTAAAATGGCGAATCATATTAAAAACCTGAGGGATCGAATGGGTCGGGTCAGAGAGTAAAAGCAGCATATCGTCTGCAAAGAGGGCTAGACGCAAATCAACCCCACCTACCTTAATTCCGGCGTATAGAGGGGAATGTCGAAGGGTTAAAGCCAAGGGCTCCAATGCTAATACAAATAACAAAGGGGACAATGGGCAGCCCTGACGGGTGCATCTCAAAATCGGGAAAGCCTCCGACAATATTCCATTACAAATCATTTGGGACGATGTCCCAGAGTATAGGGTCCTTATGAGATCTATAAAGCGAGCTGGAAAACCAAAGCGGGCCAGCGTGTCATAGAGATTGTCCCAGTGTACCATATTGAAGGCCTTTTCCGCGTCAAGTGATAGTATGACCCTCTGCACTTCAGAGCTGGCACACTGGGAAACACTTACCACCGCCAGGACTCTCCTAATATTTATCACTGGGTTCCTGCCCTTCACGAAGTCTGTCTGGTCAGCGTGGATGACATCAGGAAGTATTAGTTTAATCCATTCAGCAAGGATTTTTGTCAGAAGTTTGTAATCGATATTGAGGAGAGAAATTGGCCTATAGGAGCTCGGGTCAGAGGGATTGCGGCCAGGATTCGGGAGTAATCTCAGAACTGCGGAATTAAAGTAGGGAGGCATCGATCCCGAGGTCACAATTGTATTAAATACAGAGGTAAGGACCGGCGTTATACTGGGGCTGAGTAATCTATAATAATCTGGGGTGAGACCGTCTGGACCCGGGGCCTTACCAGGCTTTAGACCTTAAATTGCCTTCTGAACATCGGCCTTCAGTGATAGGTGACAGGAGAGAAGTACCCTGGGCTGGAGAAATCTGCTGGATAGGAAGGTTTTCCCAGAATGAGGGACAGTCTGCTGCAGGAGCAGGGGGGGGGGGGGGGGAGTATAGATCTGTGTAGAAGGATTGGAGGATGGAGGCTGCCTACTCATTTGTGGAGGACAGAGAGCCATCCGCCAATTTTAGCGGTTGAATGATGGACGAGGGGCGCTGGCCTTTTAAAAGGTTCAAAAGCGTTTTACTAGATTTGTTTCCATATTTAAAGAATCTATATTCTTTCCGGAAAGTGTAGTTAGCCTCAAGTTTAGAAAGCAGGGCCTCAAAAAGAGTCTTGGCCTTAGCATATTCTATTTTATTATGTGTAGACGGTGTCTGTTTAAAGTTGGTAAATGTACATGTGAGGGATTGTTGTGCCACCATATAATCTTTCAGTAAGGCCTTCTTGGCCGTTATAGTCTGAGCGATAATGTTGCCTCTGATTGTAGCCTTGGAAGCCTGCAAAAATAAAAGGGGGTTAGTGACATAAGTTTCAGCGTTATGAAAAGCAAAGTCATCCCAGCTGTCATGAACCCTCTGACGTAGGGGAGTGGATGAAGCGAGAGTGGGGGGACACCTCCATGAATTAACGTTTTTCTGGGAGGGCAGTAATTGTAGCTTCACCCATATGGCCTCATGGTCCAACACAGAGATGGACTCAATTTCAGAATGAACAACCTTGGCCAGCAAAAATTCAGACAACAGCATATAATCAATGCGGGACAGGGTGCCCCGTGCCGCTGACAAGCACGTAAAATCCCTGTCAGTCGGGTGCATAACCCTCCAAATGTCTAACAGTTGTAACTTCCTAGCCACTGTGGGCACTCCAAATTTTGGTGGATTAATCCCATGTTCAGATGGGAATTGTTTGTCTAAATTAGTGATGTGCACCGGACATTTTTCAGGTTTTGTGTTTTGGTTTTGGATTCGGTTCCGCGGCCGTGTTTTGGATTCGGACGCGTTTTGGCAAAACCTCCCACAAGTTTTTTTGTCGGATTCAGGTGTGATTTGGATTCGGGTGTTTTTTTTACAAAAACCCCTCAAAAACAACTTAAATCATAGAATTTGGGGTCATTTTGATCCCATAGTATATTAACCTCAATAACCATAATTTCCACTCATTTCCAGTCTATTCTGAACACCTCACACCTCACAATATTATTTTTAGTCCTAAAATTTGCACCGAGGTCGCTGGATGACTAAGCTAAGCGACCCAAGTGGCCGGCACAAAAACCTGGCCCATCTAGGAGTGGCACAGCAGTGTCAGACAGGATGGCACTTAAAAAATAGTCCCCAAACAGCACATGATGCAAAGAAAAAAAGAGGTGCACCAAGGTCGCTGTGTGACTAAGCTAAGTGACCCAAGTGGCCGACACAAACACCTGGCCCATCTAGGAGTGGCACTGAAGTGTCAGACAGGATGGCAGATTTAAACAATAGTCCCCAAACAGCACATGATTCAATGAAAAAAAGAGGTGCACCAAGGTCGCTGGATGGCTAAGCTAAGCGACCCAAGTTGCCGGCACAAACACCTAGCCCATCTAGGAGTGGCACTGCAGTGTCAGACAGGATGGCACTTAAAAAAATAGTCCCCAAACAGCACATGATGCAAAGAAAAAAAGAGGTGCACCAAGGTCGCTGGATGGATAAGCTAAGCGACCCAAGTGGCCGGCACAAACACCTGGCCCATCTAGGAGTGGCACTGCAGTGTCAGACAGAATGGCACTTAAAAAATAGTCCCCAAACAGCACATGATGCAAAGAAAAAAAGAGGTGCACCAAGGTCGCTGGATGGCTAAGCTAAGCGACCCAAGTGGCCGACACAAACACCTGACCCATCTAGGAGTGGCACTGCAGTGTCAGACAGGATGGCCGATTTAAAAAATAGTCCCCAAACAGCACATGATGCAAAGAAAAAAAAGAGGTGCAATGAGGTAGCTGTGTGACTAAGCTAAGCAACCCAAGTGGCCGACACAAACACCTGGCCCATCTAGGAGTGGCACTGCAGTTTTCTAGCGAGAGGATGAGTGCTTCCATCCTCATGTGAATCTGAACAACTAGCCATGAACATAGGCCAGGACATAGGCCAGGACCTCAGCCGTTCCTTGCCACTCCGTGTCGTAAATGGCATATTGGCAAGTTTACGCTTCTCCTCAGACGCTTTTAATTTAGATTTTTGGGTCATTTTACTGAACTGTTGTTTTTTAGATTTTACATGCTCTCTACTATGACATTGGGCATCGGCCTTGGCAGACGACGTTGATGGCATTTCATCATCTCGGCCATGACTAGTGGCAGCAGCTTCAGCACGAGGTGGAAGTGGATCTTGATCTTTCCCTATTTTACCCTCCACATTTTTGTTCTCCATTTTTTAATGTGTGGAATTATATGCCAGTAATATATCAATAGCAATAGCCTACTGTACCGTACTGCTATATATTATATATTATATACTGGTGGTCAGCAAAATTATGCACTGTCCTCCTACTACTGCGCACAACAACTAAAATGCACCACAGGTATGGATGGATAGTATACTTGACGACACAGAGGTAGGTAGAGCAGTGGACTACTGTACCGTACTGCTATATATTATATACTGGTGGTCAGCAAAATTATGCACTGTCCTCCTACTACTGCGCACAACAACTAATATGCACCACAGGTATGGATGGATAGTATACTTGACGACTCAGAGGTAGGTAGATCAGTGGACTACTGTACCGTACTGCTATATATTATATACTGGTGGTCAGCAAAATTATGCACTGTCCTCCTACTGCTGCGCACAACAACTAAAATGCACAACAGGTATGGATGGATAGTATACTTGATGACACAGAGGTAGGTAGAGCAGTGGACTACTGTACTGTACTGCTATATATTATATACTGGTGGTCAGCAAAATTATGCACTGTCCTCCTACTACTGTGCACAACAACTAAAATGCACCACAGGTATGGATGGATAGTATACTTGACGACACAGAGGTAGGTAGAGCAGTGGACTACTGTACTGTACTGCTATATATTATATACTGGTGGTCAGCAAAATTATGCACTGTCCTCCTACTACTGCGCATAACAACTAAAATGCACCACAGGTATGGATGGATAGTATACTTGACGACACAGAGGTAGGTAGAGCAGTGGACTACTGTACCGTACTGCTATATATTATATACTGGTGGTCAGCAAAATTATGCACTGTCCTCCTATTACTGCGCACAACAACTAAAATGCACCACAGGTATGGATGGATAGTATACTTGACGACACAGAGGTAGGTAGAGCAGTGGACTACTGTACCGTACTGATATAATACTGGTGGTCACTGGTCAGCAAAATTCTGCACTGTCCTCCTACTATATTCTACAATGCAGCACAGATATGGAGCGTTTTTCAGGCAGAGAACGTATAATACTGGTGGTCACTGGTCAGCAAAACTCTGCACTGTCCTTCTACTATATAATACTGGTGGTTCCCAGTCCCCACAATAAAGCGCACTGAGCACAGATATTTGCAGCACACTGAGCACAGATATGGAGCATTTTTCAGGCAGAGAGCGTAGATATTTTCAGCACACTGAGCACAGATATTTGCAAGCACACTGAGCACAGAAATTTGCAGCACACTGAACACAACTGAGAGAACGCTGCAAACGTCCTCTCCCTATCATCTCCAATGCACGAGTGAAAATGGCGGCGACGCGCGGCTCCTTATATAGAATACGAATCTCGCGAGAATACGTCATCGGGATGATGACGTTCGGGCGCGCTCGGGTTAACCGAGCAAGGCGGGAGGATCCGAGTCTGCCTCAGGCCCGCGTAAAATGGGTGAAGTTCGGGGGGGTTCGGATTCCGAGGAACCGAACCCGCTTATCTCTAGTCTAAATGTTTAGAGGAAATCAAATTCCAGTCCCCACACACAATAAGCGGGGTATCCGCCATCGGTGTAAGTTTGGTAAGAATAGTTTGCAGAAAGCGTTTGCTGTAGACATTTGGAGCATAAACATTACACAGTGTATACAATTGACTATTGTAAGATATCTGGCATATGACCCATTTACCCCCATTATCGGCAAGAGTAAACTTAACCTCTACTGGGACAGATTGTTTAACAATGATTACAACTCCCCTGGTTTTCTTTGAAAAAGATGCGGATGCTATGACCTTCCAACCGAGGGCATTCAATCTGTGGGTGTCCTGGGATAAGAGGTGGGACTCCTGCAGGAATACCAGGTCCACATGAAGCTTTTGCAAATATATGAGTACCTTTTTTCTTTTCTGTGGGGAGTTTAGTCCTCCCACATTCCAACTACAGATCTTAATAAAAGACAAGCCCAGAAGGAAAGGAACAGAAAAAATAGGTGATTAGCAATAACCGTCGCCCCTGTATAGGGGACAATAATACCTAGTCGAGGGACCACCGTCCTGGGCGATAGAGGGGGGCGGGGAGTAAGGGAACAGGGACAGAAAGAGAGAAAGGACAGTGATTGAAAGAAGAACAAAAACAGCACAAAACGCATATTGACATTCCGGCTGAGTAGCCCTAACATAGTCACTAAACAGAGTGCACACAGCAAAATTTCCAGGGGGCCCCCCAAAAACACTATCAATACGATCTCACCGCTGGCCCGCCCACCGCGCACCGCTACGCCCTTTTTGAAAAAGCGTGTGCATATCAACCCATCTCAGTAAGGAGCCCGTTGCTTGAACAAATAACAGCCTGACCGCTTACAAAAATTCTAGAGACCATAGCCTGGTCGCTGATAACAATGTAGTAACAGCAGCAGTAATTCAAACTAGGAACCAGGATCCTCAGAATAGGCACATATGAAACAGTCCTCAGGAACCGTATAGGCAATATAACGGATGGTAACAACATAACTTAGTGACAATATCCACAACAATTTCAGAGCAAAGGAAGGTGTAACCAATCGATATCAGGAAACACATGTATTAAAGACAGCTATTCACGGAAAAATTAGGAGCACATTAGTCCTGCGAGTGAGAGTCATCATCTGGTAAGTGCAGAAACGCCTCTGCGTCCTGCACAGAGAGGAAGTCATTGAACGAGCCATCTCTATAGATACGCAGTCTCGCCGGGTATAACAGCGCAAACTTTTGGTGTTCCCGGATAAGCTTCGAGCAGAGGGGGGAAAACTCTTTCCTGGCCTTCGTCAGCTCAGCCGAATAGTCCTGGAATATTAAAAGAGAGTGCCCTTCCCAAGAAATAGGGCGCTGTTTACGGGAGGCTTGCCAGAGAATTTCTTTATGTAGGTAATTTAAAACCCTGAAGATCACAGCCCGGGGTCTGCTGCCCTTTTGTGACCGGAACGGGCCAAGACGATGGGCTCTCTCTATAACAATGTCAGCACATTCATTGCTAACTTGCAGTAAACTTGGCAGGGTATCTCGAACAAAAATAAGCAATTTGGAGCCTTTCACCATTTCTGGCAGCCCTATGATACATAGATTCTGTCGTCTGGCCCTGTTTTCCAGTTCATCTGTCTTATTGTGTAAGTGGTAGCAGGCTTTGGTGTTGAGACTCACCGCTTTTTTCAAATTAGCAATATCTGCAAAACATTCCCCCATTCCCTGTTCTGTAGTGGAGAGTCTCTGAGAGAATTGAGCTAATTGCCTGTTTATATCAGCGGTCTGTTCTTTCAGGAGTGGCCCCATCATTTCTTTTATTGCCTGCACCGTAGCAGTATAAGTAATGGGAGAGTCTGAGACAGCATGTGAATGCAGTACAGGTGTGGGGGGGGGGGGTTCTATCTCCCAGTATATCATATAGCAGGAGGAGAGAAGAGGGTGTCGATCGTGGGAGGCTTTGCGGCCTTGAAAGGGCTCAAATAGGCTGGGGGCTCCGGGAGCTCAGCTCAGCAGCAGCCTTCCATACGACGCCTGGAACCGGAAGTCCTATATATATTTTTTTTTCCCTTTTTGATATATGATCCACCTCTTTTAGTAATCAATTGTTAAGTGTATTGTACCGCTTTATGTCAATGTATTGACCTTTTAAGCTTGTGTATGACTAGTTATTATCGATTAAAACAAATTATTTTATTATATATGTGTGTGAGTAAAGTGAATCCAGACCCTACTGCTTCTTATAGTTTTACAGCGCAGGGAGTACGTTTTGATGTTCCATGTTGTGTACACAGTGGCGTAAGTTTGTCCCAGTTGCCCGGAGGCAAGAAAAATATTGGTGTCCCTCTCTCTCTCTCTATATATATATATATATATAATGTGCTCCTGCATATAGCAAGCCTGCAGATTCTAACTATATGAAGCTACTACAAAACCATTGCAACTAGGCAGATCTATGTAGGGGTCCAGCCACACACTACATAGATCTGCTCAGTCACTCACAATGCTGATTATTTCTCTGACGATTAATTTGCAAGTGTCATATCCAGGATTAGAACCCACAACCTATTACACTGGAAGCATGCACCTTACTGAGGGAGATATCTGCTGTTCCATAGGAAGTATGAGAATTCTAACTATATGAAGTTACTTGTTATTGTCAGAGAAATAACGTCATATAGTTAGAATTCTCATGCTTCCTTTATAGGAGCAAATAGCTTCATCAGTAAGGTGTCTGCTTCCAGTATATCTATAAAAAAGAGGGTGTGATTTGTAAGGTGTAGTGGTTAGTGGGGAAGTTGCCTACGGAAGAGTTACTGGCTGCTGTCAATTAACTTAATTGATTAATGTCGCTGAACACACAGAACAGGAGGAGAGGTGCCCCCCTTCAAAGCAGGAGCCCGGCGGCAGCTGACTCCGTTGCCTCCCAGACTTCTGCCTCTGTGTGTACACCTGATTGATTCAGGTGAATTTAGTTTTGGCTTTCTACCACAAGCCAAATACTTCACTGATGCTATAATAACAGTGTATTGGTATTTTACTAAAAAACTGTTTTTTTTAATTATTGTACTAGTACCAGGCATTTGTATTTGTGTTTTGTAGGAACAAAAATGGCCCAGTTTTAGGTTTTATGCAGATCCAAAACCAAAACAAGTCAGGCGGTTTTGGCAAAATCAGAACCAAAATCAAAACCCAACAATGAATAAGAAATATAAAACTCAAATTTTCAAATGTGCAAAAAAGGTGTTTCTATAATGGTGCTCTCATTTATACTATAGAGTGTAAGGCTATAGCAAGATCCTGTAGGCCTTCTGTTTAAAGAGCTATTTAGCAACCTCTATGTACTGTACTCTAATATTAAAATATTTCCTGTTAATTCTGATCAGCAGGGCCGGCTCGAGGCATGTTCGACTCGAGCGGCCGCGCAGGGCGCCACCCTTAAAGGGTGCCGCGCGCTGGCGCCGCCATGTCGGAGCCTGGAGCCGGCCCTGATCTCCCCTGCTGTTCTCCCGCTTGTTAGTGAGCTGTGTGCGCTATGCGGCGCCGGCGTCTGATGTCAGACACCGGCGCCGCACAGCGCGCACAGTTCTGTGTCAGACAGCGGCGCGCACAGCAGCACTCCCCCTCCCTCGGCACGGCAGGTACTGGGGGCATATGTGGCACTGTGGGGGGCATTTATCTGGCACTGTGGAGGGCATTTATCTGGCACAGTGGGGGCATTAATGTATCTGGCACTGTGGGGGGCATTCATTTATCTGGCACTGTGGGGGGGGCATTTATCTGGCACTGTGGGGGCATTTATCTGTGCACTGTGACGGGGCATTCATTTATCTGGCACTGTGGGGGGGCATTAATGTATCTGGCACTGTGGGGGCATTTATCTGTGCACTGTGAGGGGGCATTAATGTATCTGGCACTGTGGGGGCATTTCTGGTACTGTGGGGTCATGTATCTATCTGGATCTGTGGGGGCATATCTGGCACTGGGGGGGGGGGGCATTGATGTATCTGGCACTGTGGCGGCATTTATCTGGCACTGTGATCGGGCATTAATGTATCTGGCACTGTGGGGTCATTTATCTATCCGGGACTGTGGGGGCATATCTGGCACTGTGGGGGGCATTTATATATCTGGCACTGTGGGGGGTATTTATGTATCTGGCACTGTGGGGGGCATTTATGTATCTGGCACTGTGGGGGGCATTTATGTATCTGGCACTGTGGGGGGCATTTATGTATCTGGCACTGTAGGGGCAATTATGTTTCTCGCACTGCTGGGGGGGCATGTCATGTGCATTTGGCACTGCTGGGGGGGCATGTCATGTGCATTTGGCACTGCTGGGGGGCATGTCATGTGCATCTGGCATGGCTTGGGGGCATGTCGTGTCTAGCTGGCACGGCTGGGGGGCATATCATGTAGTATTCCCATGTCTCAGTGCAATACCTGGCGCAAAGTGTCTAACGTGCTCTGCCTGGCGCAAATTGTCTAACGTGCTCTGCCTGGTGCAAAGTGTCTAACGTGCTCTGCCTGGCACAAAGTGTCTTAATGTGCTCTACCTGTCGCAGTGTGTATAGGAGGTTCTACCTGGTGCAATGTGTATTAGCTGCACTACTGTGTGGTGTAATGCGAATTGCCACTATTATGTGGCCGCGCCCCTTCCCCATGAAGCAACGCCCCTAAATTTTTGATGCGCGCCTTCGGCGCGCAAGGTCCATGATTTTGAACGGAGCAACAAGCATTACAGCTTGTACATAATTTTGCCCTTCTAACTTAAATATGTGCCCTCCCAAATTCAAAATGTGCCCTCCCCGTTATCAGCACCCCTGCCCTAAAAAAATCTTAGAGTGAACACTATCATGTGTAGCTGGCACTGCTGGGGGGCATATCATGTGTAGCTGGCACTGCAGCAGGGCATGTCCTGTCTATCTGGCACTGCTGGGGGGTATATCATGTCTATCTGGCACTGCTGGGGGGGCATATCATGTGTAGCTGGCACTGCTGGGGGCATGTCATGTGTAGCTGGCACTGCTGCGGGGCATGTCATGTCTATCTGGCACTGCACTACTGTAGACATTATGTGTAGCTGGCACTATACTGGAGACATTGTGTGTAAGGAACTTGACATTGTGTGTAAGATATTAGCATGCATAAAACAGAATATTGATGCTAGGGACGAGAGTATTATACTCCCATTATATAAATCACTAGTGAGGCCACTCCTTGAATACTGTGTACAATTCTGGGCACCGTACTACAAAAAGGATATCCTGGAGCTTGAAAAGGTACAGAGGAGGGCGACCAAACTAATTAAGGGCATGGAGACGATGGAATACAAGGAAAGGCTTGAAAGACTAGGCATGTTTACATTGGAAAAGCGGAGACTAAAAGGGGATATGATCAACATCTACAAATATATAAGGGGACAATACACAGAGCTTGCGC
Source organism: Pseudophryne corroboree (assembly GCF_028390025.1). NCBI lineage: Eukaryota > Metazoa > Chordata > Amphibia > Anura > Myobatrachidae > Pseudophryne > Pseudophryne corroboree. The sequence goes on along the minus strand of NC_086444.1, from coordinate 913,999,986 downwards.
GGGACCTGTTTTTGGTTAGATCAACACAGAGGACTCGTGGACACTCGCTCAGGTTAGAGGAGAGGAGATTCCGCACAATACGGCGTAAAGGCTTTTTCACAGTAAGGACAATACATGTTTGGAATTCCCTGCCCGAGGGAGTTGTAATGGCGGAATCTGTCAACACCTTTAAGAATGGGTTAGATAAATTCCTAATGGATAAGGATATCCAGGGGTATGGTGCATAGTCATGCATTATAGTTACTATAAATAGGGATAAAATGTAACGGCTGACAGCAGCATCAGTCAGAAATTTAAGTCAAATCATCATGCATAGGAGACCACAAATAGGTTGAACTCGATGGACAATTGTCTTTTTTCAACCTCAGATACTATGTTACTGTAGCTGTTATGTGTAATGCTTCTAATTGTGTGCGTAGAGGGGGTGTGGAAATATATTTATTTATTTGTAGTGTGATAATATGAAGTTGTGAGGCCCCGCCAACTTTTTCAGGAGGCCCGCCCACTTTTCCAGGAGGCCATGCCCACTTTTCTAGGAGCGCACGCACCTTCGGCACGCGCATAGAGTATGGGAGGGGGCACTTTTACATTTTCTCGCACAGGGTGCTAGTAGGCCTGGAGCCGGCCCTGCTGATCAGGTCCACCTCAATGATGTATTCTAACAAACTCCTGACAATATATATGAATTATTCAATAAACCTGTAAAAAACAGAAAAATAATAAACAATGTACTTTTTGTGCCTCAGTCTATTCTTCAAAAAGGATCTTTCAATCATAAATGTTTATTAATAAAATATTCTTTAAAGAAAAAAAAACACAGGTAATGAGTTCATGGGAATACTCCCCACAGGTATTCTACTTACACATTGGCAGAATTTTAACGCATTGTACAGTGTGCAATGTCAACATCTGGGGTCAATCCTATTAGAAGTAAATCCTGGTGTGTTTTTTTAAAGTGCCATTTTCTCATAATGGTAGGTTCATTCAAAAGGAAAGAGGACCACAATATTGTACAGATGTGTCCTCATACAATGTAGCAGCACACATCAAGTCCAAGGAAACTTGCCCGTGCCAAGCATCTGGTGCTATATGGCTGGAATGGGGATGGTTGCTAAATAGCATGGCCACTGCATTTTGTACCTGCTACAGGGGGTGCATTTCTTCTGCTCGGAGACTAAGGGGTACATTTACTAAGCAGTGATAAGAGTGGAGAAGTGAGCCAGTGGAGACGTGCCCATGGCAACCAATCAGCACTGAAATTACATCTATAATTTGCATACTATAAAATTATACACAGCTGCTGATTGGTTGATGGGGAAACTTCTCCACTGGCTCACTTCTCAGCTCTTATCACTGCTTAGTAAATGTACCCCATAGGTAGAGGGCATTGTAGTAGTCTAGGCGTGATGATGCAAGTTAATGAATGACTTTAGGTAGATCTTCTGAGGGAATTAAGTGCTTAATTTTTGCTTTGTTCCTCAGATGAAAAAAATCTGAATTTATTATGGCTGATGCTTGATGTTTAAATGTCAAGCTTCTGTACATCTTCAGTTATTTGAAATTCTGATACCCCATGTGTAAGTCCTGGTGGTTTGTTATGCTACAGTCTTGTCCTTTGACCTATAATAAAGAGCTCTGCTTTATCAGGATTCAGTCACAGCCAACTGGTAATCATACACTCCTGGAGCTCACCTAGATAGCCATTTGGGGTTGTTACAGTGGCGGAACTACCACCAGTGCAAGCGGTGCCTTGCACTGGGGCCTACTGCTGTCAAGGGGCCCAAAGCCAGCGGCATGTATTGAGTCAAACTGACTCATTAGATGCCACCTGCTGCTGTGTGCTGCGGGCCAACGAAGAGGAGAGGAGCAGCAGATTGCAGGGACACAATCATCTATTCTTTCTATCTATCTATCTATCTATCTATCTATCTATCTATCTATCTATCTATCCTGTTTGCCGTAATGTGTAAAAAGGGGGACTGGCTGCCATAACGTGTAAAAAGGGGGACTGTCTGCCATAATGTGTAAAAAAAGGGACTCTGTCTGCCATAATGTGTAAAAAGGGGACACTGGCTACCGTAATGTGTAAAAAAAGGGACTCTGTCTGCCGTAATGTGTAAAAAGGGGACGCTGTCTGCCGTAATGTGTAAAAAGGGGACTCTACCTGCCGTAATGTGTAAAAAGGGTCACTATCTACCGTAATGTGTAAAAATGGAAATCTGTCAGCTGTAATGTGTAAAAAAGGGGACTCTGTCTGCCGAAATGTGTAAAAAAGGGACGCTGTCTGCCATAATGTTTAAAAGGGGACTCTGTCCTCCGTAATGTGTAAAAGGGACTCCACCTGGGTGGTCTTCAGTATGCCGAATGTCGGGATCCCGGCGCACAGTATACCGGCACCTGAATCCCAACACCCGGCATACCGACAGATATTCTCCCTCGTGGGGGTCCACAACCCCCCTGGAGTGAGAATAAATATTGTGGCGCGCATAGCGCACCACCGTGCCTGCAATGTGGCGAGCGCAGCAAGCCCGCAAGGGGCTCCATTGCGCTCACCAGGCTGTCGGTATGCTGGCGGCCGGGCTCCCGGCGCCGGTATGCTGGTCGCCGGGAGCCCGGCCGCCGACATACCATACTACACCTCTCTACCTGGTGTAGTAGCGCTACTTTGCAGCGTAATTTGAATAATGGAGACTACTGGGCACCGTAATATGAATTGGTATTATTTTGTGGCCACACCACTTCCCCATGAAGCCACTCCCCTATATTTTTTCTGTACGCCTATGGTGTGCACTGCCCCTGTTTTACCTAAAGGGGGGGCGCTGATGCCATTTCTTGCACACAGCGCTAAAATGTCTAGTTACGGCACTGTTGTTAGGTATCCATTTCCCTGGCCATCTCACCAGATCCTCTCCAGCACAGTGCCCCCATTGCATCCAAATAATCACCCCCTCTCCACATCCTAAATCTAGGACACATCCAATGGATCTCATCTGTATGTGTATCTCTACCATGTTATGTCGTGCTGCACTTTACATCCCTGAGTGCCGCTGAATTTTGTAAATGTATATATATATATATATATATATATATATATATATATATATATATATACCTGTGTGGCCAGCAATCCCTTTTTTAAATACTATATCAATATCACTACATTATATATATATATATATATATATATATATATGTTATACGGGAGCATGCAAGAATCGCTAATTTGGAGTTGGGGGAGAGGGGGTGGACTTGGATGGGATGAGAGGGGGGAGCCCAAAGCATTTTGTTGCACCCTGGCCCACCGCTCGCTAGTTCAGCCACTGGGTTGTTAATATTTTATCAGTACCTGGAGCAAAGGGCATGTGCAGTTGTATATCATCTGCATAGCAGTGGTAGACAAAGCCATGACATATGATTATTTCATCCATTGGTAGCATAATTACTGCAAAAAGCATGGGAAATAGTATTGAACTCTGTTGGACACCACATGGCAGTAGTACTAGTGATGATGAGTACGCTCCAAAAGAAACTCTCTGTGATCTACCAGCTAAGGACTGGTCCATCAAGTTCACAGAAATGTTTCAGGTGCTCAATTAGAATCCCGTGGTCCATGGTATCAAATACTGCAGAGATCCAGGAGGATTAAGAATGAACAGTCACCTCTGTCTTTTACCATCAGATGATCATTAAGCACCCATACCAGGACTGTTTCTGCTATGTCTTTAACAGAATGGATCATAAATATCATGGGTTTCTAGTTAAATTGCTACCACTGTATCAATGACCTTTTCTAGAAAAGGTTAAAGTTGCAACTCAGCATTTCTAGTACACTTTCAGAGATGTTTTGTTGCATCTGCAATGAGAATACGAGTCACAATTTCAAGAAAAAGACAATATGATACACCTCTTGCAGCAGCTCAGTTGCATTGGGCATCTAGACACTAGGGGGTATAGACAGACACTATGGAGTATATTCACTAGATTAATAGAATGTTAATAGAAGTGAAGATGTTTCATATAGCAACCAATCAGATTCTAGATTTTATCTTCTAGAAGGTATTAGATAAATGATAAGTGTATTCTGATTTGTTGCTATGGGCAACATCTCCAATTCTATAAACTCACACTTTAGTAAATATACCCCTTGGTGTATGAGGATATATCTGTAATATGCCTGATATGCAGTGACCATTGAGGCATCTATACAATCATAGCAACACTTACCATACATATCATGAAGTGGCATCAAACATCTGACTGAGTCTCTATCTTAAAAAAAAAAAAAAAAAAAAATACTAATATTACAAATGTAATTGCACCATTTTTATGGTACACATCTTACATATGTGTTTTGGACGCAAATGTGTCCAATTGTAAATTACCTCCAACTTGATCGCACTATCTCCGGTCATTTGTATGGATGTTGGATGTTAAGAGTTAATTGTAACTGTAGGAATAAACTCTTTGTATGGTTCTCATGAGTGAAATATTTCCATCAGCATATGTGTCTATAACTTACTTCATGATTATGCATTTCTTTATAGTTTTGGATCATGTGGTGTGATGTTACCAACACTTTTCCATGTTCAGCTTTCTGAGTTGAAAGGCACAAGCAATACAGAATATATGACATCAGGTGTCAAACATTTCCATGAACACAGAAATGGTTTAAAAGATAATTTTCTCACACAAATGTTTTAACAAATATCCAAGAGATGTTTAATGTATTTATGTGTTGTTTCACTAATATTGTGTAAATGTTTACAATGATGCTTCCAAATCAACATAAAATAATGCACCAAAAAATTGTCAATGACGATTAATTTGTTATGTAAGATTTTTGATCAGTTATACTTATAGGGGGTCATTCCGAGTTGATCGTAGCTGTGCTAAATTTAGCACAGCTACGATCATGTTCCCTGACATGTGGGAGGACGCCCAGCACAGGGCTAGTCCGCCCCGCATGTCAGTCCGCCCCCCCCGCACAAACAAAAACGCATCGCACAGTGGCGATGCCTTTGTATTTGAGGAGTAACTCCCGGCCAGCGCAGCTCCTGTGGCTGGCCGGGAGTTGTTCGTCGCTCCCACTGGCCGCAGCGGCTGCGTGAGACGTCACGCGGCTGCCGCGGCCCGCCTCCCCAACGGTCCGGCCACGCTTGCGTTGGCCGGACCTCTCCCCCTAAATGGTGGCTTAACGCCGCCGTTCAGCCCCCTCCTACCCAGCGACCGCCTCTGTCTCAGAGGCGATCACTAGGTAAAGAAAGCTGCCATGCGCCGGCGCGCAGTTCTGACATGAATCGCTGCGCTGCGACAAACTGCAGTGAGCGATCGGGTCGGAATGACCCCCATAGTACACTAGTGAGATTAGCTTTAATTCCCATTGTATGTTTTGTGCTATGTTTGAATGATTGGTTAGTTTATGGGAGTGTTCTGATTGATTGATTGATTGATTGATTGATTGATTGGTTTGTTTATGGAAGTGTTCTCTATTGAAATATGTGTATATGTTTCAGTGGTATGACAGAGTGTGCACACCAGTAGATGCCTTGAGACAACTAATAGCCAAATTACTTAACCAGTGATGTGGTTCATAAAAGTAGTAATGTGATGGTACAGTTATACATACATTAGCTACAAGCACTATTATCAGCAAGCCTCCTCTCATTGGGGCAGATGTATTAACCTGGCCCCAGTGACTGCATTGACCATATCAATAGTCACATTATTCCTGAATTCAGGACTGTTGTCACTCTCGTCGTTGGTGATGTCTTCCACACTCACAAAATTTTTATCTTGCAAAGTCACTTTGCCTACTTTGGACTTCCACTCACAGTAAAATCTTCACTTTGGTTTCTTGTTGTCTTGAAGTTTAGTAAAAAGCAATTTTTTCAAATTCCTCATCAAATCTCTTAGCTAGTTTCCCAATATTTGACTTCACAGAAGACCTTTTCTGTGGTTAAATGTCCATGCTGGTAGCCTCTGGATCAGATGTACAGTATGTCAATCTGTTGGCATATCCTGTGACACATAAATGTTCTGTGATTCAATTTCCAGCTGTTCTGTAAATTGTGCTATTTTTTTTAATATGACATACTTTAAATATGACATCTCTTAACTTGAAAAATCTTTCTGGCACTTGTATTCCATAATCTATACCCCTTACTTTCATGGCAATATATAAGAATTGTACATGTCATAGATTTTATATCCAGCTTTTGTCTTCTTTATTTTTCTATATGCACATAGGGCCTGATTTTGATGTTGTTGCTGTTAGCATCACATGCTACTGTAACATTTGCTAATTCAGTAGGAGGTGTCTGGTGTAAATAGACACATCCTGCCAGAAAATTTGCATTAACAGATGCAGGCCCTGGCCATGGCACTCACCAAAAACAGGGGAAGGCTGACAAAAACCACTCTGCTCCCAAATGGCCCCAGCCTGATTATCAGATCTCAGGATTGCTCCTAAATAGCCCCAGCCTGTCAATCAGAACTCAGGGTTTTGAGTCTTTAACCAGTCTGATTGTCTACAAGTCTCTTATACTGTAGAATGCAATTCTCTTTGATAAGTCAGCCTTCTTTTTGATGAACTAAATGTATGCAATTCTTGTGAAGTCATCGATTAACATTATGATGTATCTGTATACATTTATTGACTTCCATTGGCCTACACACCTATGTATATACCAACACATGTTTGGAAATGGCTGATGACTAGTCACTGTCATTCCTTTGAGTAGCTTCTGAGCATTGTCATATCGAAGGTGACCTAGGTCCCTATACAGGTTGGATCCCTAATCTTGTTAAAAAGCAGTTACTAGGGGCGTGGCTTACCACTGGAGGAGAGCAGTCGCAGCTTTACACAGCTCCTGCTTTAACAACACCTTTATACCCTCCCAGCCCGCTCTGACCCGTTCCCCCACTCTCCCTCATCGCTATATATACTCCCCCACCCTCCCTGCTGCGGACCACCCGTGGCCGCGGAATCGGGGAGCGCCGTGGAGGCTCCCGCGGATTGCGGCCCGTTGCTGGTCCCCATGCCGGGGCCTCGATTTTGGAGAAGACCCGCCAGACTTCTGGACGTGCGGCGGGGACGGCGCTCGTACCTCGCTCACCTCCCCTGGCGATCACCGGCCTGAATGTGACCGGAGGCCGGTCACGCACATCCCGCAACAGCCTACGCCTGCTGTGGAGACCTGATTGAGAGCCTGGTGTCTCCTCTCTTCCGCGCGGCAACGGGACCCGGCGGCCATTTTCCTCCCCACTGCTGCTACACCAGACGCCAGCGCAGACCACGGGGGTTTATAGGAACAGACATCCCTAGCTGCACTGCACACCCCACGCATCTGCCGTCTCTCCCTGCTGTCGGATCTACCAGTGACCGCTGCCACGGCTTGGGCCCTCCATGGGAGGTTAGTGCCGGCTGCATCAAAAGCTCTGCTGGGGTCCGGCTGCTACACCACCACCAAATGCACCGGAACTGCCTGCTGACATTTAATAGGGTGCCATAACCCGCTTGCCTACCTCATCACTGCTCTTTTGGGGGAAGCCCTCCAGAGCGGAAACCGCAGACGCCTCCCACCCGCTACTTGGTAAAATAACCGGTGGATACCTTAGCTCCGGCCGGAGTACATATACCCCGCCATCCCTCCTGCAGTGCTCCCCTTCTGCTCAATTGTAATTGAACTTCTACCTCCTTCCTACCCTGCATATCTACAGTGACAGGTGGCCATATTGGCACTGCTCCTGCTTCATGTGGCCTGGATTCTGATACCAGGAGGAGACGGGAGCTGCACTGAACTGACAGCTGCTCTACAGTGTGGTGAGGAACTCTCCCCTGCCTCCCGCCGACCAAATCATTGACCCTTCCTATTCGCAGACCCACGCAGCGGTGACTGGAGGTCCACTACTGTGCCTGACGCCCTGATTTCTTTCAACCGCGAGGCTCTCAAGCCTCACCTCACCTCTCACTTCTGGTGCGTCGTGATCAAGATGAGACTGCACTGAAGATAATTACTTAATATGTGAGACCCGCTACACCCTTTACTATTCAGGCTCTCTGTGTTTGGCTACCACACACCCCATTCAGGATTCCCTGTATGGAAAAGTTCCTGATTCCTTTGCCTGTAATGTCCACTGGCACTACTCAGCACTCTCGAGAGGACACCGCATGTGGCGACTCATCCGACTCTGCTCACTAGACCACACGCTCGCTTTCCCAACGCTCCCGCAAATCATGGTCGCTTCTTAAACAGCCGAAGATGAAACATAAAGACCTGCTGGCGGTATTGGGACCACTCCTAGACGAGAAGTTGGCGGGCATTAAGGAAGCCATCGAGTCCTCTTCGACCCTGCTGACTCAACATTCTACTCGCCTTGATGAAGCGGAACAATGGATATCGACCCTAGAAGATAATCTGGAGGAAGCCCAACGCTCTTTACAGGCTAAGCAGCTGGAGGTCTCGGACCTCTCAGAGAAGCTTGATGACCTCGAAAATCGCAGTAGCGTAATAATCTATGGGTCATAGGCATCCCGGAGTCAGTGAGGGGTCGCGAACTCTCGGACCTCCTCTCGGTAGGCATCACGGAACAACTGTCTATGGATCTGAAAGGAGTTCCTCTCGTCATTGAGAGAGCCCATCGAGTGGGGCCTGAGAGGAAAAATTCTTCGGGACGCCCTCGTCCGGTCATCATGCGTATCCTCAACTATGCAGACAAAACAAGACTCCTAGACCATTACCGCAAAGCTGCTGACCTCTCTATTAATGGGGATCACCTCCTCATTTTTCAAGACTTTTCTGTATTGGTGCCACAAAATGCAGAGAGTTTGCTCCCATATGCAAACACCTCTTTGATGCAAAGATCAGGTTCTCACTGCTTTATCCCGCCCGACTCAGGATTTTTGAAGATGGGCGCCCACGTTTCTTTGAGGATCCTGAGGAGGCCAAGTTGCATTTTGCTATACCTGACACCTGATTAATGTTTGTTTATACCTGTCAGTAGTTTGCTGCTACCCGAGTCTGCACTCAGGTCTCACATAATGTTTTAGTGAAGTGTGATCAGTTCGCACTTTTGATATTTTCTCTGTTCTTTTTGGTATTCATAGATGTCTTTGATATTGTTATTGTTTGTATGTTTTGTTAGTTTCATCTGCCTGGGATGGGACCCCCTCCCCCCATTGGGGGATCCCCCCCCCCACTCGCTGGGACGGGGTGGGACCCTATTTTATCTTTCACGCTCCTTCCCTATTCTTTTTCCCGGTAGGGGTGGGTTGACATGTCTTCTGACACTCACCCACACTCTCATGTAGACAGAGATCCAATTGCTACGTTACTCCATATTATATCATGGAATGTTGAGGGTCTTAATCATCCGGTAAAGAGGAAGAAGGTGGTCTCTCACTTGAAACGCATGTCTCCCCACATTGTATTCCTACAAGAGACCCACTGGTTAGACGACCCTAGAAACACTCTACGGTCCCCTTGGATAGGAGAATGCATTTCGTCCCCATACCGTTCAAAATCTAGGGGGGTAGCGATACTGTTTCATGCTAGTCTCCGATATACTGTAGTTAGAAAGTTCTGTGACCCTGAGGGTAGATTTCTATTATTAGATGTATGTGTTAATAATACGGTTTACACCCTTCTCAACGTCTATCCTTCAACATTTCACCCGACTCTTTTTTCGCAGACCTTTTAACGACCCTCTTTACCTGGGGCAGCCAGAACTTGATTGTCGGCGGGGACTTCAATTTAGTGGTCGACCCATCCATGGACAGATCTAGGGTAAGTGCCACCACTACTACGATTCTTGCACAACTTCTATCCTCTTTCTGCTCCCAGTTGGATCTATCGGATCCCTGGCGGGTATTTCATCCTACTCAAAAAGACTACTCTTTCTATTCTCACCCTCATTCTTCTCACTCTCGGATTGACTACATCTTCCCTGTCGATAACCTCCTTCCCAAAGTCACCCACACTTCCATCGACAACATTATTATATCCGATCATGCCCCTATATCTCTCCATATACAATTAGCGATATCCCCTCGTAGCTTGCCCCGTTGGCGTTTCCCTTCCTATCTACGCCATTCCACATACTTCCTTCTTCATATGAAGCAGTCTTGGCTCAACTATAACTCGGACAACGGTGATCAGAGCTTAGACTCGCCAATCTTCTGGGGTGCGGCCAAGGCCGTCCTCCGGGGACATATTATGTCATACACTCATTCTAGACGGAAATTTTTTTCGTCTCAACTACAGTCCCTGAGCACAACACTCACCTCAGCATACAGGAAATATATCCAATACGATACCCCCGCCCACAAAGAAGCTTATCTCTCGGCCAAACTTATTTATGATACATTCCTCACGTAACGGGCCCAACTATCTTATGACTATCAACGCAACAGATTTCACAGGTGGGGCAACAAATCGGGCAAATTACTGGCCAACCTGATTAAAGGCCCTAAATCCCGCACATGGGTAAACGCAATCAATAGCTCGGGCTCGCTGAGCACTGACCCCGACACTATCTGCGCCGAATTTAGGGACTTTTATCAATCTCTGTACGCCAAAGGCCCTGACGACTCGGTTGCCAACCACTCTTTTCTGGAAGATGCTGCTCTCCCGGTTTTGACTCAGGAGGAGAGAGACTCTCTAGAGAGTCCGATTACGGTTGAGGAGGTTGTTGACGTCATTAAGACCTTACCGAATAATAAAAGCCCTGGTCCTGATGGATTTGGCGCAGAATTTTATAAAATGCTGCGAGATGAGCTGGCTCCCACCCTTACGTCTCTTTATAATCACATTCTTACCTCAAAACAAACTCCAATTAGGTTTAATGAGGCCACGATTATAGTTATAGCGAAACCTGGAAAAGACCCCTCCCTACCTGGCTCTTACAGGCCAATTTCTCTCCTTAGCCAGGACTTAAAAATTCTTACGAAATTAATGGCCAATAGATTACAGCTCTGTCTTTCTCGTCTTATATCTCCTGCGCAGCTGGGCTTCATCAAACATAGGCAATCTGTGCGGGGTACCAGGGCGGCATTAGCGGCCATTACATATTCGCGTACTCACAATATTACAGATAATATCCGCATTAACTTTGATGCGGAAAAGGCTTTCGATAAGATTGCCTGGCCCCATCTAGCTAGAGTTTTGTCTTACCAGCAATTTGGGGATAACTTTCATGGTTTAGTCAATTCTATTTATGCTGACCCTACTGCGCAGGTGAAGGTTAACAATACCGCCTCTTCTTCCTTTGTCCTTGAAAGGGGGACCAGACAAGGATGCCCTCTCTCCCCTCTCCTTTTTAACCTAGCCTTGGAACCCTTTATACGGTATATCCTCAACCTTCCTGATTTCCGAGGTATCAAGATTGGCAATAGAGAGGTTAAACTATTAGCATTCGCAGATGACATTCTTCTCTTTACCTCCAATCCAAGGCAATCTGTCATAGCATTGCAAAACGCCATCTCTCATTTTTCCTATTTTGCAGGGTTCTCGATTAATCTTGACAAATCAGAGGCTTTGGCTATTTTTCCCCAAATTGTTACAGGATGGGAAACTCCTTTTCCATTTCGGTGGGCCCCCACCCATATCACGTATCTTGGAGTCCTTCTTCCTTCTGACCCTGCTCGTATTTACTCTGATAACATTCACCCTATTCTCACCAAAATCCAGACAGAACTAGCGTTGTGGCAAAATTTACCTCTTAATCTCATGGGTCGCTGTAACCTGGTGAAAATGGCTAGCTTCCCTAAATTGCTCTATGTCCTTCAAATGATACCCATCATGCTCTCTAAGTCTGACCTCTCCCTCCTTAACTCATCCATATCTAAATTCATCTGGGCCAATAAGAGACCCAGAATTAGTTTTTTTAAACTGTCTCAGACGGTGCAGAATGGGGGACTCAATTTGCCGGATATAGAGCAGTACAATAGAGCATGCCTTCTTCGTTTCACCACGGACTGGCTCAACGATACATCGATCTTAACTGATTCAATGATTGATTCCCAACTCCGTTCCCCTCTATCTCTTAGCTCCGTCCTACACGCATCCAAATCTGATTTGCCGTCCCCTCTTCTGGATAATATACTCCTAACCTCCACTGCTGTGGCGTGGAGATTATCTAGGAAGTCTTTAAAGTTACAGTACACCTATTCCTTATTTCTTCCCCTAGTCGGAAACCAACATTTTCAACGGGGCCAGGCCTCTTACCCTTTCACCGCTTGGCACGCTGCAGGGATTACACGAATCGGTGACCTTCTCGACTCTAGAAAAAAGCCACGTACCTTTGCTGAAGTACTAACCAAATATGATATTAGTCCTAGCCACGGATTCTACTTTTTTCAAGCCTCGCACTTTGTACATTTAGTCCTTTCTCATCTTTGTGCTTCCGACTTTGTTAACAGCCCAGATACGCTCCTGCGCTCCGGGATATGCTCCATCTCATCTCTCTATGCCCGCATTCGCACAGAACATATTCCCGAAACTGACCTGACCCAAGTACTAACATGGTCCTCTCAAATTCCCTCCATGTCCCCAGAAGCTGTGATGGACAGTTTTAAAACTTCCCTTAAACTCATCCCGGCTAGCTTATATCAGGAAATGTCCTATAAAATTTAGCATAGAGCCTATGTCTCCCCAAAGAGGAGTCATCTGATGGGTTTATCTGACTTGGCGAAATGCTTGAAATGCTCTGCGCCAGTAGCTGACCTTATGCATTGTTTTTGGCATTGCCCCCTTATTCAAGGGTTTTGGGCTGAGCTGCAAACATATGGCGCCACCGAGTTGGGTTTACACTTTCAATGCACTGCCTCTTGGGCTCTCTTTGGTCATACCCGAGATCAGCTCGAACTCCCCTCTCAGGATACGAAACTGATAATGCTTCTTTCAGCGGTAGGCAGGAAAGCCATACTCCAACAGTGGATCTCTGACACTCCCCCTACGTTGTCACAAGCTACTTCTAGATTACTCTTCCTATTCACGATGGACTGGTTGGAAACGACTCTAAATAAAGAGATACTGACTCCTACATTATTTCAATGTTGGGGACGATTTGTAAACCGATTGCCCACCCTGACGAAATTGGCTATTAAGCAGAGTTTCCAATATACCACATGGTACGGCCATCAACTCCTAATCGATGATCCTCCCATCTCTCTCCCGTGAATACATAACTCTCTCCTCTTCCTTACCTCTTCCTTTTCCTCTTCCTCACTGCTCCACTACTTGCTGCAACTTCCCTTAGCCTTTCTCGCTTCCCCCCCGCAACATTTCATCCATGCATCTCCGTTGTCTACATACCTTCTCTCGCACCGATGATGTCTCCATGGATGGGTCGGCGGTCCCTATGCCCCGGCAGGTACTTTTGTGTTTTTTTTTAGTTTATTAGTTTTTCGTTCTTCACTGGGGAGAACGCATTAGTATGTTACGCTGTTTACACTGTTTGTATTTTTGTTTTCTATATCTGATTGCCGAGCAATATTTTGTGGAGTGGCTCTTTCTTTTATAATTCTCGTAACTGCTTCGTCTATGGCTTGGCTATTGTATATTAGAAAATGGAAAAAACGAGGTCTTCTTCTAGGCCCTGATACCCACATGATTAGAAAATATATGTCGCAATATATTTCTGTATTAGGCTGGAATCTATATTTACTTATGATATTGACTGTTGTTCTTTCTAAACCTCAATAAAATATATATTGGAAAAAAAAAACCAGTTACTAATAGTTGCTGCCCAGAAATTGAGAGAAAAGAAATGCCCATTGCAGAAATTGTGTCTGCATCGCAATGCACAATGTGAATGCATAACCATTCGCAAATACCAGAAAAGCAAAGGGTTTTTCCATCTGCGCAAGGCTTGGACGTCCACAATTCGGCATCCGAAGAGGCTGGAAGCAGACATCAGAGACCCACCCAAAAAATGCCTTACTGAGCCTGTGTTTTTACAAACACACCCACAAAATACCATGTTTCCTCCCCTAAACACTGACTTTCTGTCAATCAAAATGTGATTGTATTGATTCACAATGCATATGCAGAAAAAATCGCTAATCGTGGGTGTGCACGCACAATGTGAATGCTTTGCATGCGCAGTTGTTCTATAATCGATAATCGGCCAAATTGCGTTTTCTAAAATTTTGCGATCCAACCTGAATAGGGTCCCTAATCTTCTATGCTAGAGTTTTAGTAATTGTGTATCGGTTGACATCATTGCACAATAGTGCTGAGTATCAAGGACATATATTTTACTACACTGTATGCCTGTAGCAATTACTGTACCCTTTCTATTCTACACAATGCTCTTCTCTTTATTGAAATGAACTTTGTGACCTCTTTGCTTTAGGACAGTTATGGCTATAAGATTTGTTTCCATTTCTGGCACATAAAGCACATCTTGGATTTCTGTGACTTTTGTTCTAGTCCCACTTTTCAAGGGAGCTTTCATTAGGCCTAATTCAGACCTGATCGCAAAAGCAAAATCTTTCTCTAGTGGGCAAAACCATGTGCACTGCAGGTGGGGCAGATATAACATGCGCAGAGAGAGTTAGATTTGGGTAGGTTATTTTGTTTCTGTGCAGGGTAAATACTGTCTGCCTTATTTTTACACTGCAATTTAGATATCGGTTTGAACACACCCCACCCAAATCTAACTCTCTCTGCACATGTTTTATCTGTCCCACCTGCACTGCACATGGTTTTGCCTATTAGAGAAAAAGTTTGCAGTTGCGATCAGGTCTGAATTAGGTCCATTGTTCCAACAGTTGTAGCTGTAAGTACTTGAATACCAATTCCTTTAACCACTTGCCTGGCATGGTCGCATCAGATGCGACATGCCTGCAAGTGCTTTATCTGTCCTGGTCGCACACAGGATGCGTCCAGTCAGATAAACTGTGTTAGCAGCGGCAGGGAAGCAAAACTTCCCTCCGCTGCTGCTCACAGAGGAACTGGAAGTCCCTCTGCCTCCATGCACTCTGCCCCTCTGCCCTACTGATTGCCATGCTGCCGATCATGGCTGATCAGTCAGCACGGCAGGACCCCCCCCCCCCCCCCTCCAGCAGCTGCAGACAACAGCAGCTGCTGGGAGTGTAAATTAACCCCCTCAAACCCCCCTGTGTACCTGGAGGCTGTCCCGGCTTTTAAAATGAAAGCCGCAATGTTTCCGATGTTTTGATGGTCTCGATGTTCTCAATCGATGTTTCCATGTCTGAGAAAATGTTTTAAAAAATCCAAAAATATATTTTTTTCATTTTTTTTTTACTAAAATCATTGTGGATAGGGTTAAATTCATGCTCTTCACCTAATTCACTCCTAAAAAAATGACAATTTCAAAGTGGTTTTTGGTGAAAAAAAATCATAAGTTAAGTGGTCAATTGTGACAGGATCACATACATCCATTGTGGTGAACAATTCCTCATTGCAGTTGAAATTTCACCTGAATCAATATATCAACAATCTGTTCTGTGGTTCTCTGTGAAATTCAGGGCAAAATCAGTGACTGTGTCTTTAAACTGCAAATTGCCCAAGCATTGGTGGTGCACACAGGCACCCCCTAATATCTGGCACAAATAGAGAATGCCACATGGGGCCCTGGCCTCCAGTAGTGTATCACCTTTCTTTAATGACAGGCAGGCCCCCGGCACTAATGGCCAGCCCTCCCCTACAGTGCGGACAGACAGCCCACCGGCGCCTGTCACACAGCACTCACTTTGTTATTGCCTCACTTTCCTGGTGCAGTGGATACCGCTGGGACGCTGGCAGCTTTCTGGGAGGCACTGGAGCAAAGGAGAATGGGCCGGGAGCAGAACTGAGTGACGGGAGATGGGGTTGGCCATTCTAAGGAGGAAACTTTGTGGTAGATGTAGGACTCAGAGTGTTGGGCTTCAATGTATGTCCGGGATGGGGGGGCTGCCTGAAGTTGCTGTGAAGCTGAGCTGGACCTGAGCGTCCCTCGCTGTAAATTCACAGTTGCCTTATTAAAAGCCAATCCCATGGCAGTATGACTCTGAGCAATGTGCACCCCATTATTTGACCCCTTCTTTGTGATTTACATGTTCCCCATTATTCACCTCCCTCTGTGGTTTAGATTCTCCTACTTATGCACCCCACTGCAATTTAGGAGCACTTCATTATCCCGTCCCATGATACTTATATGCACACCATTTTTTGCTGCCCCCCTCTGTGTGATTTATGTGCAACCCATAATTCACCCTCCCCCTCAGTAATTGATTTATGTGATCAACATTATTCATCATTGAAATGACTTCCCACGTTCTAACATTCAGTTCAGCTTTTGTTTGCACAATAAAAGTAAAAAGAGTATTTTTTTCTGAACAGGGGACGCGGTGCACTAATTGGGGTTCCGATTCATTTTACGGAGTAAATGGCACCCCAGAAAAAAAATGTCGACATTTTCCTGAGTCGACTGTTTCTCCATGTCGAACCTTTTTTCCATGTTGACCTTGTGCATGTCAACCTTTTGGGGTCGACCTAGACACTTTTAACATTTCCCATGTCGACCCAATGATCCACACCTTATTTGAGTGGTTGGGGTGGCAACAATGCTAGTACATATAACTGCCCTATGTTGTGAGAGTGCCATGAGAGTGTCGGCATGTATCCAAATTTCCATATGATTCTGAGTCATGCATATGGGGAAGGGAAGCCTGTATCTGATGGATCTCTGTCACCCAGCATGGGGATGGTGCAAGTGCTGATACTAATGATGGCAATTGCAGCTGCTGGCATAAAATCAATTGGTGGCATGGGTTTATTCTTACAGACAGACTAGAGATTAGCGGGTTTGGTTCTCAGAGAACTGAACCCACCCGAACATAGGGGATGCGGGGCAATCCAAGCCACAGCTCTGACCTCTCTGCCTGCCCCGGATCCCCAAGCGAGCCAAAACCTCAGGATCCCGCTGTCGGATCCTGAGGTTTTTGCTCAAAATACCGGTCTCCATAGTAACCTATGGAAGACCCCTGATTTGCTGAGAGAGCCATCTGACACGGCACTCAGCCAATCAGCGTGTCCCCATAGACTAAAATGGGCAAGATGGATGCCCTCACAGCGCTAATAGTGCCGCCGCCCACACTACCAACACTGCCGCCCGCACTGCTGACACTCCCACAATGCCGGCACCCCCGCACTGAGGACACCTCCGGCACTCCTGCACTGCCGACACTGCCAGAACCCCTGCACTGAGGACATTGCCGGCACTCCTGCACTGAGGACACCTCCAGCACTCCCGCAATTGCCAACACTTCTAGGACCCCTGCACTGAGGAAACAGCGTGCACTCTTGCACTGTTGATGCAGCAAGCACCCCTGTACTGCCGACACCTCCACACAGAGGACTTAGCCCACACTGCCTACACCCCCGTACAGAGGACACCAGCGTCACTACCAGCCAGAGTAAATGCACTATTGTTGTATCTGACCTGCACTGTATCTCGTACTGTATCCCAGGAGCACTGTATCTGATCTTACATTATAGCCAACCCACACTGTACACTACCTGCACTGTATCGAACCCAAACTGTAAACTATAATGTATCCAAACCACATTGTATTCCATACTGTATCTGAAGCACACTGTATCCAACCTGCACTGTATCCCACACTATATCCAATCCGCACTCCGACCTGCACTATATCCAACCCGAACTGCATCCCACACTGTATTCAGCCTGCATTGTATCTCGCACTATATCCAATCAGCACTGTAACCTGCTCTACTGTATATCCAACCTGCACTGTAACGTCCGCAGCCACTGCGGTTGCTTGGAGGTACGCAGGGCTGCGGGTCGCCCTAGCTGCCACTGATTTCTGCTGGGAAGGACACAGAGGGCACATCGTGCGCCTCTCCTGTGTGTCCCTCCTGGGTATCTGGCGGCAGCGGCTTGTCTGTTAAATGAACTGGCCATTCCTGAGCTCTGATATTTGGCACTGGGGGAGCATATTTGGCCCTGGGGTAGCATATTTGGCACTGAGGGGGCATATTTGGCACTGGGGGAGCATATTTGGCACTGGGGGGGGCATATTTGGCACTGGGGGGCATATTTGGAACTGGGGATATATGTGTACCTGGCACTGGGAGGGGGGGCATAGTTGGCACTTGGGGTATATGTGTATCTGGCACTGGAGGGGCATATTTGACACTGGGGGCATATGTGTACTTGGCACTGTGGGGGAATATCTGCCACTGGGGGCATATGTGGCACTGGGAGCACAACCCTAACAACAAGCATTACCCCCTGGTTACAAGCACAACACCCAGCTCATGAAATCCCTGGCAACAAGCATTACCCCCTAGCAACAAGCATGACACACAGTGCATGAAACCCCTGGCAATGAATATTACCCCCTGGCAACAAGCTTGAAACCCAGCACATGATACCTCTGGCAACAAGCATAACACCTACCGCATGAAACCCCTGGCAATGAGCATGACATCCTGAGCATGAAAACCCCTGGCACCATGCATGGAACCAAGAGCATGAAACCCCTGGCAACGAGCAGGTAATTTAAAAGTAATTAGAAGCCTTACTGTAGGACTTAATGTGTAACGGGCATTGCGGTGTGTGGCATAATGTATCACGGACATTGCGGTGTGTGTCATAATGTGTCACAGGCATTACGGTGTGTGGTATACTACATCATGGGCATTGTGGTATGTGGTATAATGTCTAAGGGTCATTGCAGTGTGTGGCATAATGTATCACGGACATTGCAGTGTGTGGTATAATGTATCACGGACATTGCGGTGTGTGTCGTAACGT
Source organism: Pseudophryne corroboree (assembly GCF_028390025.1). NCBI lineage: Eukaryota > Metazoa > Chordata > Amphibia > Anura > Myobatrachidae > Pseudophryne > Pseudophryne corroboree. The sequence continues at coordinate 913,981,197 of NC_086444.1, read as the reverse complement.
GTCACAGGCATTGTATGTGCTATAATGTATCAGGGGCATTGCAGTGTGTAGCATGATGTATAACGGGCATTGCAATTCCTGTCATAATGTGTCACAGGCATTACGGTGTGTGGCATAATGTGTCGGGGGCATTATGGTGTGTGGCATATTGTGTCATGGGCATTATTGTGTGTGGCATAATGTCTAAGGGCCATTGCTGTATGTGGCATAATGTATACTGGGCATTACTATAAGGAGGAAAAATGTCAAATAAAGTAAGGGGCATGAATCAGGATTATTTTTCTTTCCTGTGGTGGCCAACGTCTGGGCATGCAGGTTGCAAAACAGGGGTATAATGTAGTCTTTTCCTGCAATGCCACGTCCCTTTATGCAAAGTCACGCCCATTTAAGCAAGGCCACCCCCCTTTTTTAAGGCACGCGCCTTCGGCGAATGCAGATTCATCGCTCCACTAGTGCCAATTATGGAGGGGGGGGGGGGGCGCCAGAGAATTTTTTGGCTTGGGGGAGAAAAATTTCTACCTACGCCACTGTATCTGACCCAAACTGTATCCTTCCCACACTGTATCTGACTCACACTGTATGTAACCTGCAATATATACAACCTGCAATGAATTCCACCTACACTGTCCGACCTGCCCTGTATCCACCTGCGCTGTATCTAACCCACACTGTAACCTGCTTTGTATCTGACCTGCATTGTATCTGACCTGCTCTGTATCCAACCTGCACTGTAACCTGCATTGTGTCTGACCTGGGCTGTATCCGATCAGCGCTGTATCTGACCAGCACTGTAACCTGGTCAATATTTAACTGTGTGTCCCAAAGTATTCTGCACTGCACTACGCAGATTCGGGATGCTGTTTTTTGTGATTGGGGAGATTTTGGGTAGCTGCTCGACAAAAAGGCTGATTGATTGGCGCCTTAGAGTGGCACAGAGTGCCAGTCAGCAGTGACTCAGGGTCCCCAGGAGGGAGGTACAGGCTGGGCACTGAGAATAGGAATGTGCTGGGGCATGTGTATCAATGTCTACTGTTACTATTTTACACAGGTTTTTTTTTTTTCTTTGCTGTTTGGTAACTACTTTAGAGCAATGATATTGTACACACGATTCTCAAGAAATTTCTGTTTTGAATTGTTTTCTATTGATAGTACTTGCGAGTTTGTTTGATTGGTTATTGATAATACATTACTAATTTGTAAAATAGTTTTAAACAGAAATAACTGCCATGTGTTTGTGCCGCTGCTCTGTTGCTTAACCAACAGGTGAGGTGGTCAAAATTTACAGGAAATGAGTGGAAATGAATGTTATTGAGGTTAATAATACTGTAGGAACAAATACAGGCCACAATTCTGTAATTTTAGCTGATTTTATGATTTTTCTAAAAAAAAATACAGATCCAAATCCAAAACTAAAACCAAAACCCGCAAGGGCGGTTTTGGCAAAACCAATACAGATCCAAAACATGAATGAGATACAGATCCAAAACCTAAAACACAAAAATGGCATGGCGCACACCCCTAAGACAGACATACCCCTGCAATAGCCCTATGGATTCTCACATTAGCCTAAGGTAGTAAATTAGACTTCTGTGGCTGTCCGCAACTACATCCACTTTGCGTGCCTCTACAGCCCCTTAATGATCATTCAACTTCAACTTTGTGTAAAAAAAATAATAATAATAATAATTTGAAAATGACAAAGGTCATTTTTACTTACAGAACCTAAGGTTTGGTAACGCTGACTATTTCCATGTATGGTATTTGTCATGTCAAAGGTTCTCCTCTGCCTTAGTTTTCCTCAGTTTCTCATCCTCATCCATGACACCTTCCTCATGATCTGTAAAGAAGGTGTGATGTAGTGATGCCATTATTTATTATATTTTGCAAGATTGCATATAATGCCGCCTTTAACCCATGAATGCTTTTTACGTGCAGATATCTGTTTTATAATTTGCATAATGACAAAATATACTAAATATAAATTTCTTTATATATATATATGTATATATATATATATATAAAACTTTCAAGATCCTTTTATGAAAAATGGTTTGGAACACAATAATCCTTTCACATAAAGGCATTATCACATAAAACTGAAAAGAGAATGTGTTCGTAGGGAAGAATATGTGAACTCTTGGATAAAAGAGAATTTTCTAAGCACGCTTATCATTGGTATTTAAAATGACCTGCGATAAACAAATCCAGTTCTTTTATGTGGTTGATGTGATTAAAACAAGGTCTTAAGCTGGCAGACTGTCATCAAAATTTCAAAGAACTAAGTAGAGGGGTCCTTATCCAAGAATCACCCTGCTATTTGTACACTGTCAGCCATGTTGACTGGCATATGTGAAAGTAAACTGTGATATATGAATCAATGATACCCAGTAAGACATTTGTATGTTCTTTCAATAATAGACAAGCCACAGTGAAAACTTTGAACTTCAATATAAAGCATACAACTGCATCTTATTGACTGATTACACAGTTAATCCATCTGTCTTGGGGAATGTACTAGGGGGAACTTTAAATTTGGAATATTTCTGCTACATGTGGCAATACAAAAAAGTTAAATAAATCCAAAGAAGAGCAATGCTAGCAAATAAATGTAATAATGTGCTTGGTTAAAAATGCTCAGGAAACGTTTCCTACTTTACTCTCATGAGAGAGCACCTGACCTTTTATTGAGCTTCTGTATGTGTTTATAAATTCAGACCTTTTTCGTTAAATCAAGTAAGTACATTTTAAATGTAACTGTGTATAAACTAGGGATGTGCGTCGGCTCAAATCTTGGGTTTTGGGTTTTGGATGTGTATTGGTTTTTCCAAAACTGCCCTTGCGGGTTTTGGTTATGGATCTGTATTTTTTTTTTCATCTTAAAAACAGCTAAAATCACAGAATTTGGGGGTGTTTTTGTTCCTCCAGTATTATTTACCTCTATAACATTAATTTCCACTCATTTCCAGTCAATTTTGACCACTTCGCAGCTCACAATATTGTTTTCATCCCCTTTAGGCCAAAAGGTTGCACCAAAGTCGCTGAATGACTAAGCTAAGTGACAGAAGTGGGTGGCACAAACATGTGGCACATATAGGAGTGGCACTGCAGTAGCAGACAGGATATTAGTTTTATAAACTATGCCCAAACATGCTCAAAGAGTACATAATGCAAATAAAAGAGGTGCAAGATGGAATTGTGCTTGGACCCTTGGGCTAGTAGGGGCAGTCTGCCTCTTATCTGCTCACAGACTGTTTATATTAACCAGATATTGAATCGGAGCCCTCATCAAAGATACTCCTGAAAAACTCCAACACAACTTCATTCAAAGGAGCTGTAAACATTTTATTAACCTTTTATTTTCACAGGTATGGGCGTTTTATATATAAGATAATTGCTCTATTATCATCTATCCACAATATCTTGATTTTATTGGAGCTGCTAACACATTGAAACATTAGAGCGCAGTATATATTTTATGTTTTAATTTTTCCCCCACAAAACAAGCTAGCAATGGGCAGTGCACAAACTGGTTCTATATAGGCATGATGTCACCAGCATTATATTCCTCATCCCCATCAGAGTGTACATCTTCTTCTTCACACAATATTAAGTATTTTCCGCTAAAATCCACTTTACTAGGTGTCTCTTTATTTTGTGCCCGTAATTGTCAGTAAAGCTCTCCCTCAATTTGATGAACATCCTACGACGAGTGCTGACAATGTTCCCAGCTACGCTAAAAACTTTTTCTGAGTACACAATGGAGGGTGGGCAACGTAAGTAAAGCAAAGTCAGTTTGTGCAAGGGCCTCCAAACTGCCTTTTTTTCCTGCCAGTATTGAAACGGACTGTCTGACATGCCTATTTGGATGCTATCACTGAAATAATCATCAACCATTCTTTGAATGGTGACTGTATCATATGCAGTGACATTAAACATGTCAGTAATTGTAGTCAGCTCCTTCAGTCTGGACCAGATGTCTTAAGTCTCCTAGGAAAATTTGGTTTTTCCTCACAGTCACAGTTTCCAGAGAAACTGAATGAGGAGATGTTGCCATGTCACATGTCGTTTGAGCTGACCGTTTTTTCACCAACAGGTCTTTGAATTTCTGCAGATTTCTGCCTATTGGAAAGAAAGACACAACATATGACTTAAACCTAGGATCAAGTATGGTGGCCCAAAATATAGTAATCTGATTTTAAGATATTGATGGCCCTCAGATCCTGGCAAAGCGAATGAAGGGCTTGATCTACAAGTCCAACATACTTAGCGGAATCGCTTTGTTTCATCTACTCCTTCACTTTCTCCAGCTGATTTTGCAAAAATCTGATTAGGGGAATGACCTGACTCAAGCTGGCAGTGTCTGAACTAATTTCATATGTGCACAACATGGAAATTATTCTTCACTGCGCTTGACTAAGGTGCATTCTCTCTCTTTTTCCTATGTCATTGGTCAATGTGTAGCTTTGGATGGCCTTTTGCTGCTCCTCCATCTGCTGAAGCATATATAGGGCTGAATTCAACCTCATTACTACCTTTTGCTTCAGCTGATGGCATGGTAATATCAACAGTTCTTTCAAGTGCTGCAATCTTCTACATGCACTTGCAAAATATCAAAAATGGCCCGAAATTTTCTCGCCCATGGACAGCATCTCCTGCACACCCCTGTCATTCTTTAAAAAATATTGCACCACCAAGTTAATTGTGTGAGCAAAACATGGAACGTGTTGGAATTTGCCCAGATGTAATGCTCTCACAATATTGGTGGTATTGTCAGATATCACAAGGAGAGTCCAAGAGGGGTAAGCCATTTTGCAATTATTTCCTTGAGTTTTTCTAAGAGGTTGTCAGCGGTATGCCTCTTAGCTTAGAGTGGCATGTCTCTGAATGAGCTGGCATTTGTGAGATGCTGTTGCTGCTGAAGGCATTACATCTACCTAATGACCTGTCAAAGTAATGTAATCTTTAATTTTCCCTGTTCCGCTTGTCCACATATCCGTGATTAAGTGGACAGTGGGTACAATGGCATTTTTGAGGACACTAATAATGCTTTTTTTAATATCCTTGTACAGGCTGGGAATTGCTTTTCTAGTGAAGTGGAATCTAGATGGAATTTGGTACCGGGAACACAGTACCTCAATCAACTGTCTAAAACCCACTGCATTAATGGCAGATAATGGACACACGACTAATACCAGCATAGTTGTTATGGCAACAGTAATCTGCTGTGAAGCTGGGTGACTACTGTCATACTTAATCCCCATTGCAAAGGATTGTTTAACAGTCAATTGTTTTCTTAAACTACTACAAGTAGTCTTCCTGGTCCCCTTCTGGACAGCAGCAGCAGCAACAGGTGTAGCACTCAATGATGCTTCTGAGGAAGCCTGGATAGGAGAGGAGTCAGTCATGTTTATGCAATTGGATGCAGGACTATTTCCGATCATGACTGAGGATGTTGATGATGCAGGTGTTGGTGGTGGAGATTGCAGGCCCTTGGATCTAACAGAGAGAAGGGAGCAGCTAGGTGACACTGAACTGGCTGTTACTTTTTTAGCCAAAGTTTATGAATTTGACAAAAACTTTTGATGAATGAGCTGCAAGTAACAGGGAGGATGTTTCTAGGTGGTTAAGGTCCTTACCTCTACTTACTATGACTTTACAAAGGCTACAGATGGATTGACTCTTGTTGTCCAGATTTGGGTAAAAATAATTCCACATGGAAGAGGTGGATTTTTTTGTTTTTGCCCAGCCAAGACAATGGGCTTTTTCATATCATGGGCAACAACTGTTTCCACTGGTGCCTGATTTACACAAACAACATCCTCATCAGCAACATCCTTATAAGTGCCAGCATCGGCCTTAGTAGATTAAGTTGATGGACTTGTATCATCATGACTGGTGGCAGCACCTGCAGCACTAGTAGGTGCTTCCTGCTCTCCTCTCAATTGTTCATCCTCTATATCTATCTAAAACACGAATGAAGTGGAGTACAGCACACACCACAATTTGTACAAAAAAATGTACCACCTACAGTGTCACAATACGTGTATGAGTAATAAATAGTAATCATACACTGCTGTTTAATTTCACCAAGTTTCGCACAATACATGTATGAGTTTGAAATAAAATATATTACTGTGGTACCACCTTCACCCACAGTGTCGCACAATACATGTATGAGTTTGAAATAAAGGGGGTAATTCTGAGTTGATCGCAGCAGCAAGTTTGTTAGCAATTGGGCAAAACCATGTGCACTGCAGAGGGGGGGCAGATATAACATTTGCAGAGAGAGTTAGATTTGGTGGGTTATTTTGTTTCTGTGCAGGGTAAATACCGGCTGCTTTATTTTTACACTGCAATTTAGATTTCAGTTTGAATACACCACACCCAAATCTAACTCTCTCTGCACATGTTATATCTGTCCCCCCTGCAGTGCATATGGTTTTGCCCAACTGCTAACAAATTTGCTGCTGCGATCAACTCAGAATTAGGCCCAAAATATATTACTGTGGTACCACCTTCACCAACAGTTTCGCACAATACGTGTATGAGTACAAAATAATAATATACTGTGGTCTGACGGGCAGTGTTACAGTACCTATGAAAATAATATAACAATTGTATAGTACACTAGGATACAGCACAAACAAAAATATTTTTTATAATTATATTTTAGGCTTTTAACTTTTATTATTTTCATTTTACACTGAAGTGGAGCCCCTGGATGGACGGACAGAGATCCCCTGTACAGATACAGCAGTCACTAGATGTATATTAGGGTACAGCACAAATTATTATTATTATTTTTTTTTTTTTAATTAATATAATATTAGTTTGTTTTTTTTAACACTGGAGTAGAGCCCCTGGATGGATGGACAGACAGAGCACCCCTATACAGACACCGCAGCTCCTGGATGTATACTGGGCTGCAGCACAAAAAATATATATTTTTTTATTTTAAATAATAAAATATTACTTTTATTTTTTTTAACACTAGTGCAGAGCCCCTGGGTCTATGGACAAATCACCCCTAGGTGGACAGAGCATACCTTGTCAGATACAAGAGACAACAGACAGAACACCCCTGGACTGATACTGATAGGACCCACCAGCCCCTGGATGTACACAGTATACTGGGTATTTAATTAACACTGGGACAGAGCCCTGGATGTATGGACAGATCACCCATTGTCAGATAAAGCAGATGACAGACAAAGAACCCCTGGACTTATACACCAGCCGCATAGCAGACACCACCCCCACACCCAAGCCACACAACCTAGCACTGAGACGGACACGTCCGTTCAGTACACTCTCCACAGCAAGAGTGAAAATGGTGCCAATCACCAGGACATTTATAGAATCCAAAACTCCATGAGAATCTTACAGCAGGATGATGACATTTTGCCTTGTTTTGGGATCCTAGTCTAGTGGGAAACCCCGAGCTGGACTTTGATCTCAAAGTTCGGGTGGGTTAGAATCTCAGAGAACCAGACCCCCTCATCTCTAGAACCAGACCCACTCATCTCTAATATAAACTTTATAATGCTCTTATTATTCTGAATTCTGCTGTAGTTACTGAATTTCCAGAAAGACAATTTAATTTACAGCAATGTCATTGTTAAAACATTTTTTATGCATAAGGCTTCTTGCTCAGTTATAAGCTACTGTGGATATCATAGTATTAATTAGATAAGCAAAGGAAGGGCTACATTTTGCACAAATTATTTAGCAGGGGTGCTATGCACCAACCATACAGAGTTTCAGTTTTGCTCTTTGCATTCCACACTGTGGGCCTGATTCACTATCATTTGCTAATGTGAGAACTAGAGATGAGCTGGTTCGGTACCTCGGGATCCAAACCCCCCCGAACTTCACCCATTTTACACGGTTCCGAGGCAGCCTCGGATCCTCCTGCCTTGCTCGGTTAACCCGAGCGCGCCCGAACGTCATCATCCCGCTGTCGGATTCTCGCGAGATTCGTATTCTATATAAGGAGCCGCGCATCGCCGCCATTTTTACTTGTGCTTTGGAGATGATAGCGAGAGGACGTGGCTGCATTCTCTCAGTTTCTGTGTTCAGTGTGCTGTAAATATCTGTGCTCAGTGTGCTGCAAATATCTGAGCTCAGTTTACTGCAGATATCTGTGCTCAGTGTGCTGAAAATATCTACGTTCTCTGCCTGAAAAACGCTCCATATCTGTGCTGCATTGTAGTATATAGTAGGAGGACAGTGCAGAATTTTGCTGACCACCAGTATATATATAGCAGTATGGTACAGTAGTCCATTGCTCTACCTCTGTGTCGTCAAGTATACTATCCATCCATACCTGTGCTGCATTTTAGTTGTGCGCAGTATATAGTAGGAGGACAGTGCAGAATTTTGCTGACCACCAGTATATATATATATATATATATAGCGGTACGGTACAGTAGTCCATTGCTCTACCTCTGTGTCTTCAAGTATACTATCCATATGTGTGCTGCATGTGCTGTTTGGGGACTATTTTTTGAAGTGCCATCCTGTCTGACACTGCAGTGCCACTCCTAGATGGGCCAGGTATTTGTGTCTGCCACTTGGGTCGCTTAGCTTAGTCATCCAGCGACCTCGGTGCAAATTTTACGCAAATTTGCAATTGCATCAGTGGGTGTCTGGGCGGCTCTTCACATTTGATTTTTAGCATTAGCAGTTTTTAAAAAATTGCTATTTCACCCTCAGTATCAGTCCATAGTGAATTATGCCCTTTGTTTGTAAATCACATTTCACAGATTTTATATCCTACAGTATGAATACAACTGGAACAAAGTTGCCCTTTTATTCTGCTGTATATTTTGGTTGTTTTGAAGTGAGAACACACAACGCCAAAACCCTACTAGAAGATAGATTGTGTGGTCCAATGAGGGATAAGGCAAATTTTGCTCCTCTCTATTGCACATGATTCACAGCTAATGGACAATGAACAACTCTTGAGGATGTAGTTAAAATGGAGGCTCTGAATGGTACACCAGATAACAACCCTGTCTTCAGTGTCACAGAGACACAGACTTTGGCCAAGACTTTAATATGAATCACGGAGCCTCAAGAAAATTGGATGCCAGAGGCATGTTTTAATTTTCCTTGGATTTGCTGTGTGAAGTTTCAGTCAGTAAAATTGATAAAAAAGATGTTTGGATAACAGAATTGTAGGTTGTTATTATTATTATTATTATTATTATTATTATTATTATTATTATTATCTTTCAAATTGGTAACCTGCTTAAACTTAGTTTTCCTTAATATCACATTTTAAAAGGTTAAGTTACCAGTGGTAATCAATAAAAATAGCATTAACTTCTGTCTTTATAAACTAAGAATAAAGAGAAGTACTTTCATGAGTATTTTTCAGTTCTTTAGTAGGGTACATGATAGAATTAATACTGTGGAAGTTATAATGGTACTCCACTAAAAATCCATTGCTACACAGTAGGCACACATTGGCATTCCTTGACACTTGTACACACTTCACCACTTAAAACTTTCAATGCAGGCGATGATTTGTGATGTACAATTTATGTGACAGCCATACTTATTCATTGGAAGTCATGATTTTCTATAAATTCCAATGATCGTCTTTATCCGGATTGGCAGTCATTTTGGGCTCTATGCATACAGCAATTTGGGCCAATTTGTATGAAATTACAAAATGATCAAATAGATTGCAAGTAAATGCCGAAGTTCATACAACTTTGAATTGACCCCAATATCTGGGGAAATACTGCAGATTAAACTGACAAAGCATGGAGTGGGAAATTTCCTACCGGAGATTCCATAGGCTTGCATCTGAGTTATCTTGAGTTACAAATTATGCTGCCAACTGCAATGCAAGTTTCTTTCTTTTCATCGATACATGGTACTGTAGCTAGATACTGCAGTATATGACTTTATATTATTCACTTCATATCTATCAGCCATGTTTATGTATGTTACTGTAGCAGATTTAGTGAAACATTGCTGAGCTTGAGAAGTTCCATAACACTAAAGCATTCAGGTTTTTGTTAAAACCATGCTAAAGAGATATCAGGAATAACGTCAGAGAAGCACTTGCTGATCTGGAGAGGGTTCTAAAGGCCATTTGAAAACAATTGAAAGTGCATAATTCTATAGAAAGATTGTTTTTTTTACAAATGAACAACATACAGGTATAAGATAGGTTTCAATCTAAACAGTAGTGAGCATCCTAGAAAATTCATCCTAAAGTCAATGAATGTAATGCTCTGAGAAATTGCAAAGTACCTAAAAGATACATTCAGTAATCTACAGCCCTTTGTCAATAGAGCAAATGTTAAAATTCCTAACCCTACCATCAGAAAAAGCATTGAACAAGTATCATAGCTGTGAACACTGTGATTGTCGATATGGTGACTGCAACCCTCTGCATGGACCTGAGCCTTACACCAATGCCCTCTTCTTAAGACAGTAGGCAGTATTCAATTCTTTTCACCCCCTTCCACATCTGTTCTGGTTCTGCCCTCAGGGGTGTGTTATCATAATTTCAGCGGCACCCAACCCTTTACACAGCTAAACCTGATTACTATGGGTGTGATATGCGCGATAACGGGGATCATTTTAGAAACCAGATTGGGCGTGATATATCATTTGAATACCACCCACTGAGTTTCATTTTAGTGGGTAGCATACATGAGTGCTATGCTGTGCTCTGCATATACAGAACCTTAAACTCAATTACAGAAAATATGTCATAGCCACACTATGTTCTGTTTTCATTCAAAAGTGTTCACGTCACTCACATTTTTTTTAGATTATGCATCTAGAAACTTTTAACAAGTGACACTTTTTAGTTTTGAGATGTCCTCCTCCACCTGAATTGACACATAACTATTAATAATAATAATTATAATTTAATTATAGTAGATTAAAAATAAAGAACAAATTAAGTAAATAAATAGAAACAGACAATATAATGGCAGACATTGTAAAGCACATCAACTTAATAGAGTAAATAATTTCTCATAATACACAAATGGAAACTGCGTCATAAGAGGAGGGTGCTGTAAACCCCCCAGAAGAACCAGATGTTTGCTTTAAACCACTAGAACTAGAAAAATGGCAGCTGGAATCTATTTGTGTGCAATGTGCTCTAGCACCTTTTTCATGTGGACCAATTTAATAAATGCCTCTCAATTTATGTGAAGTTAATGTGTGTTTATAAATATATAACATAAATAATTTATGCATGAATGCTAAGTAATGATGTCATCAATGAAATCAGAATGAACAATGATGAGACCTTTAACATTTCCATTTAGACTTTTCTATGCAATACAGTATATCGAAAACCATATTACCTACATTTGATCATACTGTAAGTATTTAAGAACTGACCTTAGTTGCTCTCCATAAATAGTTGCTCTCTGTAAATAGAACTCAGAACTCAGATTCATCCCCTTTATGGGAAAAGGCTTCTTGATGACTTACTGTTTTCCTTTTAAATTATAAGAAGGGTTACAAGATTTGATATACAGCCCAGCTAAACTATTGAATCTATGGCTACAGAAAAAATAATTCTTGACTGTTGTTCAAAACAATGTTGCTCTATAATACAGTTACAGTTAGGTGTATTTGTAACAAATGATAAACCACTTGGATTTGACGTGTATGTAGTGTATAGTGTTTATTTTCAAATAATTGACTAGTTAATACATTCTGGCAATATTGCACATTCTTTTAAATGCTACACAGCTGCAACATTAGTCAGACTTTCCCTTTTTCAGGATGCTCTAATCCTTTCAGCGTTTCATTAAATATGTTTTCAATATTAATCTGGATAGCAATGTGCTGAATGTTGCAAGAGTGCTAATGTTTGCCATACAAATAATCTGTGGAAGGCAGATTGCAGGACTATCTTCAAAAACCTGCAAAGTCTGATTTTTTTTTATATATTTTATTGTATATCTGTTGGATATTTATGGCATGGAGAAATGTCTTGGGTTCATTTAAAACTCCAGTCATGTTGCAACAAGTGAAGCCAAAAGTTAGACCTCAGTTTTTGGCTGAACTTTCTTCACTGACCCACTTCTACACACAATGCAATGAGATCCCCTGGGTGAACCTTTGAAGCATGATGTGATAGAATATTGATGATAAATTTTGGGTTTGTAATACATAACAGTTCTACTCATCCAGAATAAAACAGAACTCAAACTGTCTTTTTGTTCTTTTTATTGTCAACGTTTATCAGTTTCATTATCCGAGATTGTTGGACAATGCATTGATTTAATGTTTATTAGATGACTGGGGACAGGCAGGTTAATCATAAAATAATAGAGTTTTAAAAAACTGCATGTTATTATAATGAACAAATGCCCTTTAGTTGGAAACCATCCATATGGAATTGTATCAGTTATCTGTTTACTAAGATACATAGTGGTATATCTGGAAAGCATCCACAAAATGCAAATTAAACGTCACTTCTAAAAATAGTTCTACTCTGGCAATATTCCCAGACTAACCTCTCTGACAACTGTTGTCACCAACAGGCTGTTTTCAGTTTCTAATCTCAATACGTTAATATGTTTGTCTTATTAGTATGTTATAACATGTTTATTATAACATGTGTTCATGAGCACTACATGATTATTGCATGTCTGACAAAGAATGGAATACAACATGTAACCCTATAGTGTTAACCTCAATGGCTCTGTAGGTGGCTGGAGCAAGACCCCAGACAACTGGCATGCCCTATAAATGTGCTTTGGGTGCACAAGGATATTAATATGAAATATGTTCAAGCTATTACGTACAACAAACAAAAAATAATAATAATGTGTCAGCATTGGTAATAATCTTATTGGATATAAATGCTATATGGAATGGCAGGTGTTATAACTGACAATTTGTGGATTCATAAAGTTCTGTAAGTGTTGAAGAATTGTGGGCCTATCTACTAAGCCTTGGAGAGAGATAAACTAGAGAGAGATAAAGTACCAACCAACCAGCTGCTATCTGACATGGGGCCTAATTCAGACCTGATCGCTAGACTGTTTTCGTACGATCAGGTCTAAACTGCGCAATTACCTATCCATGTACCAATTACCACATGGATAGCTAATTGGTACATGGATAGGTAATTGGCTGGATAACAGAGTACAAAGGGTAGTGGTCAACGGGACGTTCTCCAGCTGGGCACCACTAGTCAGCGGAATACCACAAGGGTCTGTATTTGGCCCGCTACTGTTCAATATATTTATTAATGATCTAGGAATAGGTCTGGGTAGCACAGTGTCAATCTTTGCAGATGATACCAAACTATGTAAGGTAATTAATTCAGAAAGTGATGTGGAGTCTCTACAAAATTACTTACTTAAACTTGAAACCTGGGTGTCTAAATGGGGAATGAGGTTCAATACTGAAAAATGCAAACTTATGCACTTTGGGATTAAAAACAAACTTGCATCCTACATACTTAATGGGGAAAATAAAGGGGTAGCAGTAGTGGAAAAAGATTTGGGGGTGCTCATAGATAATAGGCTTAATAACAGTCAACAATGTCAAAATGCAGCAAAGAAGGCAAGGAAAGTGCTCGCATGCATAAAACGGGGTATTGAAACAAGGGACAAGGATGTAATCCTGCCGTTGTACAAATCATTGGTTCATCCGCACCTGGAATATTGTGTTCAGTTTTGGGCACCATATTATAAAAAAGATATCGGGGAACTCAAAAGAGTGCAAAGGTGAGCTACTAAGCTGATAAAAGGGTTAGAGACATTGGAGTATGAGGAAAGACTCACTAGGTTAAATATGTATTCCCTTGAAAAGAGGAGACTAAGAGGAGACATCATTAATATCTTCAAATATGTAAAGGGTCAATACAAAGAGTTAGCAGGGATTTGTTTATTATTAAAACTCTGTATAGGACACGTGGGCACTCGCTGAGGCTGGAGGAGAGAAAATTCAGTTCAAATCGTAGGAAGGGGTTCTTCACCGTAAGAGCAATAAGGATTTGGAACTCCCTGCCGGAGAAGATAATAATGGCGGACTCTGTAAATGCATTTAAAATGGATTGGATAGTTTTCTAGCTGAGAAAAGTATCCAAGGCTATAGCATTTAATATACTCACATTAAGTATATGGGTGTGATACGACATATAGTTGTCAATAGGTACGAAACTATTATTTCAGCTGGTGCATTATAATGTGCACTGCTTACTACAGAATACAGGTTGAACCTGGTGGGCTTTTTACCTCTTTTCAACCTCATTAACTATGTTACTATATTACTACTGTATGTATGCACCACAATGCGCAGGCGAGTCGCACGGGTACAAAGCGGATCACCGCTCAGTGATGGGTTTGTGCGAAGAATCCATTCGCACAGGTGTTTGCAAGGAGATTGACAGGAAGAAGCCGTTTGTGGGTGGCAACTGACCGTTTTCTGGGAGTGGTTGGAAAAACGCAGGCATGTCCATGCGTTTGCAGGGAGGGTGTCTGATGTCAGTTCCCGCCCTGGACAGGCTGAAGTGTTCGCAGCGGCTGAGTAAGTCCTGGGCTGCGCAGAGACTGCACAAAATCTGTTTGTACAGCTCTGCTACACATGCGTTTGCACACATGCAAAGCAAAAATACACTCCCCTGTGGGCGGCGACTATGCGAACGCAGGACTGCCAAAATACCCTAGCAAGCGAACAGGTCTGAAATAGGCCCATTTTTCAAACAAGCCTGCAACATGGATGTAAGGAGCTGATTGGCTGGTACTTTATCTCTTTCTACTTTGGAGGATATCCTATAAGCAGTTGTACTTTAGCGCTGCTAATAGGATCACTGAGGGCTATCCTATTAGCCCCGATGCCAGCGTGCTTTCCCCCAATGACAGCACTTATCGGGGATTATGCTTCGTGTGGCCTCAAACACACAAAGCATAATCCCCGATAAGCAGCTGCTGGAGGCGAGAAAACACACGGGATCGGGAACTTATCTCTGATCCCATGATAACACATGGGATCGGAGATAAGTTCAATTTTCCCTGTTAAAAATGGCCTCTAATTAGATACTGCGATAATGACAGTCATAAATCGCGATATCCATCCGAAATTGTAGCGAGGCTAATAGGATACCCGCCTTTATCTCTCTCCAAATCTTAGTATATATGCCCCTTAGTTTTGCATGAGTTGCAATGATAAAATCAGGTGAGGTCAGTGGACAGTTAAGGATAGATGTGTTAAGCCTAGAGAAGAGATAAAGTGGAAGGTGATAATGCACCATCCAGTCAGCTCCTAACTGTCATTATTCAAACCCAGCCTGTAACTTGACTGGAGCTGATTGAGTAGTGAGTGTGTAGAAGTTAAGGCTGCTGGTGTGTGTATGTGTGCTGCAGGGGGTGTAGTGATGCCCATGGGGGTGTGCTGCAGGGTGAGTACTTATAGCCATGGGAGGGTGTGTATTAGAGATGGACATCGGAATCTGATGGTTAGGAGCCATCAATGTTTTCAATACAATTGCAGGAATCTGATGGTTTCCAGCCATCAGATGCAGCTTTCCTATGCCCATCCAATGGCTGGCTGTTATTTTTCAGCTGCGAACACCATAAGTTGTGTCCATAGCTCAGCTACTGCACTTGCACAAAACTATAACTGCTTCTGCGCATGTGAAATGTCTAACCATCGTGATGGTATTGCCATTGGACTGTTGCGATGTGATAGTACCATTGCATCACTGGATTTGATGTCGGAAGCCCAGTAACCATTTGATGCTGTGCTTCCGATGTCCATCCATAGTGTGTATGTGTGCTGCTGGAGGTGTCCTGATGGCGACAGGTGTGTGGGTGCATGCTTAGGAGTGAGTGCATTGGGCCACGGGTGTTTGTATGTGTACAGCATGGAGAGGGGGGAGTACTGATGGCTGCGGGGGGGAAGGGGTGTGCCTTGAATGTGTACTAGTTCCTATATACACTGTGCACTTCTCATATATATAAAGGAATGGGTGGTCCCAAGGTTCCAAATGTCCAGTTGAAACCCCCCGATTGCTATCGCTGCCCGAAGTGTGCTACATGTAGACATATGGTTGCATGAAAAGAGTTTAAGCATCCACATCGGGAGTTAAAGTTTTCCATCAGCCAGGTCATTACCTGCAGTACCCCGTATGTGGTAATGCCATTATATGTCCATGTGATCTGTATTACATTGGACAGACCACACGCACGTTTAGTGAGCGTATGGCGGCGCATAGCTCAGCCATTAAATTAATTTTGGAGGGAAAACCTGTGGACCAGCCAGTAGCCCAACATTTTAAAAAAGCTGGACATACTTTAAATTCGTTGAGGTTCTTTGGCATTGAACATATGCCAGTAACATTGATGGGGGGCGACAGGGCCAAGGTTTTGTTAGAAAAGGAGACCCGGTGGATCATGAGGTTGGATACCTTCTGGCCCCGGGGTCTTAATGACAAGATTAATTGGAATGTGTTCTGTTAAGATCTATTTTCCAGTATTTAATATGCATTGAAGTATTTTCCTGCACCAGTACCTTATAGGGTGCGTCAGGCAATCTGTGAAGGCAGGGTAACCTTGGGCACAATGTATTAGTGTTTTAGTGTCCAGTAGGAGTGCTCATTGATTCTCTGCTATCTCCTATATTCTGGGGGGAGATTGCAGGTCTGTATTTTGTATGGTTGCATTTTGATACTTTTTGCCTCTCTATGTATGTAATTTGCTCTTCTCTAACACAGTGTTTGTCTTTGATGTTTAGTTTAATCTTTATTATGTATCTGTGCTGTAGGAGGAGCTCCGATTGCCTGTCCCCACAATGTTCCTGACTAACGAGGAAGCGGCTGCAGGACCCCGTGGATTCGCGGCTGAGCCCAGGTGAAACGCAAGCGGCGGATAACCATGGTTAAAGTGACCTGGCAGCTTTGCACCCGGAAGTAGGGACACTTGGAGAGGACGCGGCGACCGGTGCACATGTGGGTATATAGGAGGGTAAGTGTTATATGTGTGTATGTGACATTTGTTGTATTTGGTCTGAGGAAGGGGCTGATGCCCTGAAACGGCTGTTGCCCGTAAATACAAGTTTGTTGTTTGAATACTTCTGCCTCCAGTGCCGTTTTTCTTGGACTGTATATATATATATATATATATATATACACCAAACAAATAAGGCGGCACTCAGAGACTTAAACGTGCAAAAAACTTTAGTGCAAAAACTGCAAGGTTACAGCAACGTCTCGGGGCGCGTAGCCCCTTCATCAGTATAACCCCCATAGCATACAGACACAACATTTATAGGTGCACTCACCCCTTGAGCTTCTCCCCCATGCTGGTCACTGCAGCCATCGCGTCCCGGGCCCGGCGTCCATCCCTCTGGGATATCCACTTCCGCCGGAAGTGACGTTGTGGGTCCCGGCCGCGTTGCCGCTGTAACCCTGCACAACAAAACAAACCTGTAACGGAGCTGGACTACAAAGTGCCGCATAAGTGTGCATGAACCAGCCAGCTACTGTGTTAACCTGGACCCCCTCAGTCCTCTAGTCACATCTGAAAGTGCATATTGCCTTGTTTGAAATGGGACTATAATCCCTGTGTTTGTATAAGTGTATACCTGCACAGCGGGTATATATAAATCGGCTATACCTCAAACTTATGAATCTATGTGCAATGTGATGATTATAAATGAATCCTTATTAGTGCAGTACAAAGTGACTCTTATTAAAGAAACTCCGTGCATCATTATAATATAAAAAACACCCCTCAACACCTATACACCCGTGACATAGTAAACCCACTTCTATAGTGAACCATAGTGCTATCAATCATGAACCCCATAGTTAGCAGTGTTATTGACAAAAAAAGTACAAGTGCTCTGGTCCAGAGCCTACACCTGCAGACCCTCCTGCAGACCACTCCTCAACAGGACAATATCCCACATATACCATCCCCCATAAACATACATAGATTTCCCCACTTTTTGTAAACATATAATTGTACAATGTTAAAAATAGACATTTAAAACAAGACATTTAAAAAAAAATATAAAGCACATCAAAACTCTACACAGATGGTGGTAGCATAGTCTTAAGCTGTCAAAAAGTATCAAAACTTGCTTCAATGTGTCCCTTTGTCATCTATATGTATATATATGAATCAATCTGGGATACCCTACATGTAATAATTCTACATAAGTCCTACATAGGGAGCTCTGGACGACACTCCTCTCCCCACTACATGGAATTATAAACAGTTATTTAAGCCCCTTGTCTCATTGAGCCCCTTGGGTCGGATGGTATCTAGTCTGAATATCCATCGGGTTTCCAATTGAAGCAACTTCTGTGCCCTGTTGCCACCCCTGATGGACTCAGGAACATGATCGATAATACGATATTTTAACGTGGCCATCCTATGTTTAAACTTCACAAAGTGCTGTGCCACTGGCTGGTCACTTGTGCCTGAAGTTAACGCAGCTCTGATTGCTTGTCTGTGTTGGGTCTGTGATTTTAAAAGGACATTCTGTTTTGCCCACGTAATACAGGCCGCAAGGGCACATAATTACGCAGACAACAAATTTAGAGTGGCAGGACAGTGGCCAATTGATTGGTTTTTTTTTGCGGAATGAGGGTGTACAATAACACCACCGGTGGACATGTAGCTGCACGTTGTGCATCCAATGCACCTATAGCATCCATTTGCCCTACTTAAAAAATGTTGTGGGGCTGCTTTTTTGAATTTACTCAAATCAGTTTTCACCACCAAATCCTTAATATTTTTGCCCCTTCTGTAACTTGGCATAATTTGTGTATTCTTTAATGCCTTAAGGTCTGGGTCTGAGGTGATGATTGGCCAGAGAGCTTTCGCCCGTTTTCTGGTAAAACGCTGTTTGTATCATAGCTTGTTTTGTTTCTATTTAATGGTTGTCTTGGACAATAAATCTGACCTGTTTTGGGCACACGCTTTAACTCTGGCACTCTTCAATAATGATTTGGGATTTATTAGGGATATGCGCCGGCCCTTTTCTCTGGTTTTGTGTTTTGGTTTTGAATCTGTAACTCCTTCGTGTTTTGGATCTGGATTGGTTTTGCCAAAACTGCCCTTGTGGGTTTTGGATCTCAATTTTTTATTTAAAAAAAAAAAAACAGCTAAAATCACAGAAATTGGTCCGGTTCATTTCCACTTATTTCCAGTCAATTTTGACCACTTCACTATACTGTTTTCATCCAGGCTTGAATCTTGCAGGTTTTGTATTCCATATAAGAGAGCCGCATCCAGGACTCGGCGAGATTGCACTCCCCTTTGCCATGATGTCTGCAATAAAGTAGAAATATGATGAATTAATACAAAAATTAGTTGTGTATATTGGTAAAAAAAAAATTACATTGTACTACATACCTTGCGTATAGCTGGATGAAGCGGAACCTTCTCCAGGTCGACATAACTTTCATGAACTGATCCTACATTGAGGCTGAAAATAATCTGTACAGATGAGTACAGCATCTAAAAATATATATTGTGCAATATATATTTTTCATTGTTTGTACTGTGGTCAAAATTGCCTGGAAATGCCTGAAAATGAATGTTATTGAGGTTAAGGAACAAAACAAAAAAAGGCCCTAATCATGTGATTTTAGCTGTCTTTGTAAATTTTGAAAGAAAAAATATGAAACCATAATCAGCAAAAATGGTCTGACACAGATCTTTATCAATAACTAGATCAGGGACCCAAGGGAGGTAGAGTATGTATGTAGCAGAAGGAAGGATTGATTAGTTATTTAATTTAGATGGTTTGATTGTAAAAATTTAAATTAATCATTGGGGCATTGGTGACGGTCTTTAATGCATAGACAAACATTTTTATTGGTTATATTGTTGCAGTAATCTGACTTTTACTAATTCGACTTTTACTTTTCCTTTGATTTTACATGCCCTGAATTAAGCCCTCTTTGCCTCTCCTCTCAATTGTTTGTGCTCCATATCTATCAAGTATCAACAAACACAAACCAAGTGGGGTACAGCACACACTACAATTAGTACAAAAAAATGTACCACCTACAGTGTCAAAATACGTGTTTGAGTCATAAATAGCAATTATACACTATGGTTTAATTTCACCAACAGTGTCGCACAGTACTTGTATGAGTAGGAAATAAAATATATTACTGTGGTACCACCTTCACCCACAGCATCACACAATATGTCTATGTGTCAGAGATAGTCATCGAACACTGCTGTTGACCTTCATCAACAGCATCACACAATATGTGTATGAGTAGGAAATAAAAT
Organism: Pseudophryne corroboree; assembly: GCF_028390025.1. NCBI lineage: Eukaryota > Metazoa > Chordata > Amphibia > Anura > Myobatrachidae > Pseudophryne > Pseudophryne corroboree. The sequence goes on along the minus strand of NC_086444.1, from coordinate 913,960,942 downwards.
ATATTACAGTGGTATCACCTTCACCCACAGCATCACATAATACGTGTATGCATCAGAAAAAAAAATTGAACACTGTGGTTGACCTTCACCCACAGCATCACACAATACATGTATGCATCAGAAATAATAATCGAACACTGTCACAAAATACGTGTATGACTAGGAAATAAAATATGTTAATGTGGTACCACCTTCACACACAGCGTCAGACAAAATGTGTACAGTATGAGTCATTAATGGTAGTAGAACACTGCGGTTGATCTTCACCAACTGCATTGCACAATACGTGTATGAGTAGGAAATAATAATAGACTATGGTCTGACCAGCAGTGTCACAGTACTTATGAAAATAAAATAAAAATTGTATAGTCCACTGGGGTACAGCACAAACAAAAAACATTTTTTTTTTTATAATTATAATTTTAGGCTTTTTGATTTTTGCTTTTATTATTTTAATTTTTTACCAGGGCAGAGCACCTGGATGATCGGACAGATCACCCCTTTCAGATACAGCAGTCAGAGCACCCCTGGATTGATACTGATAGGACACACCAGCCCTTGGATGTTACTGGGTTAATTTAATTAACACTGGGGCAGAGCCCCCTGGATGTATGGACAGATCACCCCTTTCAGATACAGCAGACAGAGCACTCCTGGATTAATACTGATAAGACACACCAGCAGTGGTGCCGATAGAGGGGGGAGAGGGTACAAATTACCCAGGCCCAGGTCTGATGGAGGGGCCCAGTGAGGGTCCAGTAGGGGCCCAGGCCCCCTCTCCCTTGCCTAACAGAAGCAGCTACAGCTCTTTTATTCAGCCCATCACATGCTGCTGTGTACTGGGCTGCAGTATGGCCATGGAGGTGCTTAAAATACAATTTTTTCTGTATTTTTTTTCTAATGGTACTTGACCACACCTCCTGTCATTAGGCCATGCCCCTTGAAAACTGCAGATACAGCAGACATAGCACCTAGACTGATAACAGCAGAGCAGATAGAGCACCCTATCTGATACAGCAGAGCAGACAAAGAGCACTGCTTTCAGCTACACCTGCCCCACGCCGAAATAAAACACTACTGTTGGACACATCCTGAGCTGGACTCGGACCCAGGTTCGTATTGCAAAGTTCGAGTGGGTCCAGTTCTCGGAGGACCGGACCCGCTCATCTCTACTATATATACAGTATATAGTTTGGGATCCAGCACTCTGAATAGCAAATAGTTTAAAGGCCTTGGTCCCCTTCTCAAACAATGTCCATATAATCCAAAATCATACAGGCAGCACTCATGGGTCTAATACATTAAATAAACCCACACTGCTCACCACCACAGGTCTATCCCACATTAGAGGGGGAAACCACAAGGTCAATTGTGGATGACCCTTGTTTTTTTTCTCCAATTAAATGGTTCCCTCCATAGACGATTCCTATGGGCAAACTGTGATAGGCAGAGCACGGGGAGACCAAAGCCAATCAAGAAGCTGTTGCTATGGCACCTGCTCCTGATTGGCTGCCGGGTTCCCCCTGTTTTATTGTTTTTTAACCAATGGGATGCCTACATGGACCACAGAGGATCGAGCTACACTGGAAAAGGTGAGTACTGTATATATTTTTTTTACAGGTACCATAAGGATTACTAGTTGGACAAGTGGATGTGAACAGCTACGTAGGATGTATGTAAGTATATGTAAGTGTGAGTGTGTATGTATATTTTATTAAAGTGATACTGTCTAAGACGTGTTTGTCCTGTGTTTAATTTAATATCTCTATAACAGGTGGAACTACAGGTATCAGCGGGCCCTTTAATGCCTCACATGCTGGTCATTGTGGTTTTCCAAGTACCTGCCACCGAACCATCCACGCATGCTGGGGACAGCCCTGGGCTTCAGTCCTGGCTCTTGGGTGCTCTAGCAGGGTAGCACTGCTTTATTGGGGGGATCACCACTTACCCAGGGAACTCTAGCCAGAGCTGACTAGTTGGGGGGGGGGGGGGGTAATGCCACATCCGCAGGTACTTGTATAAATGTGTCCCCGGCTGTGGCATTATCTTCTTGACAAGTGGAGCCTGGTGCTGGTTTCAAAAATATGGGGGACCCCTACATCCTCTTTCCCCCCTATTTTTGGAACCAGGACCGATCCAATAACCGGTGCTGGTTCTTAAAATACTAGGGGACCCCTACACAATTCTTTCCCGGTATTTTAAGAGCCAGGAACTGCTCAAAGAGCCCAACACTGGTTATGCTTATGAGGGGGGACCCCACACATTTTTTTTCTTATTTTCAACTCTTTCACACACTTTTTTACTTTATCACTGAGCCACACATGATTCCCCAAACACAACATCCAATAGCAGTTCTATTTTAAAGTTCTATTTATGTACGAATTCCATCCTTTTGCAGCAGTTTTTCTGAATTGTCGACAGAGATTGAGAATACAAATCCTTAGTAAATTCCTGTGTTCTATGAGGTGTATGTGAAAATACAACTGTGTTTGGCTGATTGTCTATTTGTTCGTGCATGTGTGGATGGCCATGTACAGTACCTTAATACAAATTGGTCAAACTCTGCTGTGTTTGGTGTTTAATAAATTACCGAGATACATTTTTGCCCGGAAATGCAATCTTGAATGGAATCGGGAGCTTAGTAAATTTCCCTAAATGTGAGTGCTGAAGGTGTGTCTCCTGAAGCCACTATCAGTACAGAGCGAAGTTCCTCCTTTGGTGCCAGGGTATTATTGTCAGTTTGGAAGTCCTAAAAAATTGCCATGCCCCTATAAAAACTCTTAGAGGAACAACCAGTACAAAGAAGAAATATATTGTCCAATGGGCAAATACTTTACTCTGGAGATGGGAAGATGGGCAACAACACACTTTTAATAATAATCTGTTAACTGCTCCCAATTTAGCAAACACAGACTGCAAGAAACTATTTTATACTAGAAGAAGACATACAGTATATTGCCTTAAAGTTGGAGCTGCCAGATCTTGTTTGGGCAGTGATTAAAAAGTATACTGAATGTTTGACGGTAGCTATTTTTGTGACTGATAACAACCCTTTGCTTATTTGGCATCTCCTTTGGAATCAGATAAACTCAATGCATTACAGTAATTAGACTAGCTCAATTTACCTTCACAATGCAATATCATCCAGGAAAAGCTAATGCAAATTCCCTGTTCAGAAATTGTAATGACCACCCAGGAAGTATGGATGAGCAGAAAAGAGAGTGTCTGCAAATATCTTGTTCCAGACAATTGAGAGAAACCTTTTGTCCAGGTTTACATACCAATATTTGAGAAAAACAAGAATGAAGATAATGTTCAGAGAGTCACTCTATTGAAAGTGGAATCCCCTAGAGTAGAATATTTCAACTGATGTTGAAACGGGCTGACCCATGGTAAACATTTATAGTCAGGTTTGCAATAATAGCCCTTCAACCATGTAGACACATGAATTATGACATTCCATGACACATATGACATACAGGCAGTAATGCCTATGATAAAGAAAGGGATGAAGGGTCTAATTCAGACCTGGATGCAGCCGTACGGTCGCATGAGCACTGGACATTGTGCGCGTGCGCGACTTTACACATTGAGACCGCATCCAGGAAGGATGCGGCCACAGTGAGATTGACAGAGGCAGTCATCTGGGGGGGTCATCTTGGCATTAAGGGGCGGGGTGTCCCAAATGGGGGTGGTCCAGGACCATTTTCGGGGCAGCTGTGTGACATCATACGTAGCAGCTCTGGAAAAAAATGGCTGCTAACCGCCTGATAGCGCAGCCAGGCTTAGTCAACTTTAGTTCCGGTGGGCTCACACGTGCTTGGCGGCCTTGTCCTGTTCTGGGTGGCCCCCAGCATGTGAGGAGATGAATGCAGATCTGGCTGCATATGCAGAAATCTGTGTTCATCTCTGAATAACCCCCAAAGCTCTGTACAAAGGATGAGTTTGCATTAGTAGCATTCCAGATGTATAGCAACTGATAGTATCAACTTCAGAACTGTACAGATAGTTAATACCTTTATTAATTATAGTAACTGGGCACTTTAGCCAGGAAAGACATATTAATGGACCAGGAAATATTTGTATGAATCTAATCTGCATCTTAGGTGAAAAACATATGTAATAGTTGTCCATGAGGGGACATTAATCCTGGTGGTGTGTGTTCCAAAAAGCATCAGTTCTTCCATTAAAAAGAGATGGGTTACATGGCACTATGTTCTTGTCATAAAATTGGCAGTAACTGTGCCCAACAAAGACCAAACAGCACTGACCACAGGAAAGGCATTATGGGAAATACCTTTAATAATTCCATTCAGATATTGGAGCCAACTTTGAATACTCACTGGTGTCTGAACTGTGTTAACTGTATGAAATAAAAAAGGCCCACATTGCTCTTTAAAACACACAAGAAAATGCTATATGTGAGCAATGTAATCACATGAGGAGTACTCGCTTTCCAACCTTTCCATTTTTGTGGGAGGGTCACTTTTCAGGCACTGTTCCACCTCCCGTCTTGCAGACTGCAATGTACTGTACCATGGGGGAAAGGTTGGGAGGAAACTCTTTCTCAGCACTGCTCTACATAGCAGAGCAGTGGTAAGTCGATGTTGTACACATGCTCATGGCATCCAAACAGTAGAGACAGAGGCGAGGGCAGGACAGCAGTTTAGGAAGTGCAGAGCATGTCCCCAGTTTGACAATAAATGGGGGTATATTATGCAATTATGTGCCTAATGTGAAACACAATGGGTATGATGCATGGTCATGCTATCTTTTTGCACAAAGTCCCGATTCACCAACAACATCGTTGGAAGGTGTGGGTGTAGTGTTACATCCTGGAACAAAAACTATGACAGCCTTACCTTGACACACTCTACTACTTCCAGGTATAACAGTTGCCTACATTCATTTTAGGGTTGGGCTTATGGTTTTTGTGTTTGTATCTGGACACTGTCATTGCTGGTGATAGTGTTTACATATCTGCCTTTTTTTGCTGTATTTTATCCCCGTTTCTGCCATAATAAATATGTATTGTTTGTAAACCTATACTACCACACATTAAGACCTAGGGGCAACTTAGTACCATGTACTGAAGAGCCTATCCTGCTCTGTGAAATTGGGGACAACTTTATGTGAATCCAGAACTTAAAGGCTAACAAAGAACCTATGGCTTGTATACCCTGTGTCATGATATTGCATGGCAAAAAAATACTAATGCACGCCGCTGGATTTAATCCAAGGCTTTGTTGTGAACTCAGGACCAATATACTTAAGCATCATATATTTGCATGCACTTCTTGGATATTTCCTGCACCTTGGGGGGAATATAAGTATGGAAAACTACAACACCAGTGCTTGATTATTTTACTTGCACATTATTCTGCTCTGTTCCTCACCTCCTTACTTGGTATATTGAAGTTACGGTTCTGTCTCTGATTCTGGCTCCATTTAACTCCTCAGCTACCAGCAACTGAGATCCAACTCCTTAATCTACACCATTGCAGCCTCTGAGCTGTAGTTTACATGACAAAATAATTAGGCCTACAAAATGGATTCCAATGGAGCAGATGTTACATCTACTGAGACCCTTTTCATAGAATGTGATTACTGTTTATAGATTGTACAACAAATCTGAGAAGTACAGACAGGAGTGACCCAGTTACATACCAGGGTATTTCTTATTCAACAACAGCAGTACATTTTGCCTATCCATGACCTGGAACCTTTGGTGACATATCTTGCATGCTTTCGGGCTCTTTTTTTGCTCAGTGTAATCTAGTGTTCAAGAGGAAAGCCCAAATCTATGTTGCAAATTCTTTAAAAGTGGGTTTGATTCTGTCCATTCTAAAAAAAAAATGAGACCTTGACCTGGCTAAACCCTATTTGGATAAAAACAATCCAATACTATTGTCCAGGTCCATTTTATTAAACTCTTTAACATCTTTGGTGACCAATATCAAAGTTCCAAAGCTGAAGGTCTTATAACTCATCCTCACCAATGCAGGTGGTCAGTATAGTAATACATATTAGAGTTCCATAACTGAATCGACTTTCTAGAATGAAACTACTCATCTTCATCAGTATTGTTAAAGCTTATCTGACAAGATTAAACATTATCTGGACTGTACTGATTTTCCTACAATGTTTAAAGAGTTTATGCAGAGATCAGAGATCATCTAGAGCATAAAGGGGGGTACTCATGGAGCGATATTCTAAGCAATCTGACTAGATTGCTTAGAATTTGAGCATTATCGCTCCGTGTGTACCCCCTACAGTGATAGCGATGCGCAGCCCCGCTGAGCTGTGCTGAGCGGCGGGAGAGATGTGTGCTGAGCGGTTCACTCAGCACACATCTCTCCCACATTGGCCCGTCTATATGGGCCTTAAGAAAGATTGTGTTTCCTCACAGTTCCATCTAAGTCTGCTGATAAATTTGCCTTGCAGGCATGTGGTCAGAAGAGGAACCTATGCTGGTGCTTCTCCAGATCATTTCATACAGTAGTGCACAGTCTGAAAGCCTACCAGTCTACTACTACTGCATTTAAGAAAATGTTTGCTTTAGAAATTTCTTTCAAGAATGTATGTGCTCCCTGCTTTATCCTGAATGTTCTTTTAAAGCTAGCAGATAATGCTTCAGTTCTGCTGTTCAGCTACAGAGACTAATTTAAGCTTACATGTTTCTGGATACCACCTTAAAGTCACCAATCTACAATAGTTCCTTATTCCTTGT